>NC_056743.1:1264069783-1264087597 GCF_019279795.1 Protopterus annectens
TTCTCATCCACTGATCCAGGCTACACGTAAATAGGGTTAGGGAAGAGATTAAAAGATGTCACATTAGTGATGATTGTTTGTAACAGATGTTGTTTAACAATGACATTTCTTTGAAAGTGTAACATTTTCACCACTGAGACATCTGTGGGCAGCAGTACAGCTTGGTATTCTCAAGCTGCAAAAATATAAAACTAACTCCATTCAGACCAATACTTGCAGCCAGGGGCTTCAGAACAAAGGTCTTCACAGATTACACAGAGCATGCTTTTAAAGTATTTGTAAATGGTGCCCTTAAAAATGAGCTCAATGGAAGTGAATAGTGAAGCATTATTACTCACAACATATGTGGATTTACTATGGTCTAATGTACCCTGATATCAAAATGTTGAAGTGCTTAAATTATGCATGAGAAAATGCAAACTGAGAAAGAACCAATTAAATGGTTGCGTCACATTTCTTAGAACTGGCATTGGAAAACAACTCTTTTATCCTTGGCTTGATATTTGAAAATAAAAATGCAATGTAGTTATGAGAGCTGTTAAGACTCCCCATTTGCTAACATTATGATGGTGAAATGGAAATATAGTGCCCTTTTGGAGTCTAGTTTTTCATCCTGTATCATGTTATATGGTTGTTACATTGACAATATTTTTTGTTCTATTAGGATGATGAAAAGCAATTGTTAGGCTATTCAAATTTTTTTACAGGGAATTCTATTTTATTATGACCACAGAGCAATTAATTGTGGAAATAAGCATTGTATAAGAACATTGAACACATTTGACTGCTTGTCATGTTTATAAAAAAAAATCTGGCAATCAGTATTTGAGGTTTGACAGTATGCATCCACGGTAGGCAAAGAACAATACAGTGAAAGACAAGTTAGCATATACATCTAGAACAACATCTGAGGACCACATTTTTCAAGATGAAGTCGTGGAACTCAAATCCCATTAAGTTTATTTATTAAATCATTATAACAGTGAAATCTGGAATAGACAGCAGATTTAGACTTTAACTAGTTTAAGTCAAACAACTGTGACATTAATCTGGCATAGAATAATTTGCAAGACACAAGAGACATTTCTTTGGTCCCTGGCAATACATTTATATAGAATGCCACTGAGAATAAAAATATTAACAAAAAAGCTCTGGTACTTTAATGGATAATGAAACAATAAGCACATGGTCAGGACATGTTTCAAACAAAAGGGCTAAACATTTGAAATTATTTTCATAATAGCAATCATCTTTATGAACATGTGGGACATACAGATAGTCATAAGCCAAAGGGACATATTCATCCAGAAATTCAAGTCAGTGTAGATTTTATGTCTACAGTTCATATATCCTTAGCCCCAGTACTGTGACACCAGAATAAGATTATAGGATTTTATTAGACTAACAATAAGCTGCGGTGGTGCAGCGGTAGCATTGTTGCCTCACAGCAAGAGGTTCTCTCGTTTGATTCTCAGCTGGAGCGCCTATTGTGTGGAGTTTGCATGTCCTCCCCACGGTCCAGTGGTGTTCAAAAGATGTGTAAAAATGGGCGTGCCTTCGTTGAAGGTTGGGCATTGAGCTGGCACCTTGACACCCGTAAAAAAATCTACTGCAATCATTAGCAGACCGAAGTTCTGCAGTGACGACCATGGGAAAAGCTGAAAGAAGAACAACAGATAAGTTATAAATGTATTGCAACTGATTGTTGCAGAACATTTGTGTCACTTCAGTAAGGCAGAAGCCTTTTAGTTAGTAGACCATAAGGGAGAAACAGCAGATAAAGGAGATAAGTAAGAGTGAGCTAGGAAGGAAATGTGGAAAAAAAGTAAAGGAAAAGATAAGCAAACTGAGTACTAGACGTAGGAATTACAAAATCATCTGACACCATCAGCAGATGTTATGGTGAGAGCAAGGAGACAGGAAATGTGGGAATATAGCAGAGGAACCAGACTAAGAGAGAGAGAGAAGACTAGGAAAACTTGATAGGAAACAGATCAGATCATCTAAAAGAGTGAGCAGAGATATCACTCCATAGTATGCTGTACCAGGATATAACCTACAAGATACGAAAACTGCCATGAAATGTTTTCTGTATGAAGAATTCAGGCTTGTAAACAAGCAAACTTCATGAGCTAATGATTTTGGCACTAGCAATGTAACCTGATACAAAGTATCTCATTATCTGTCAACAATGATTACACCTTCCACATGTAGTTTTAACCTGCACTGAGTATCCAATATTAGTGTACACTTTATATAAACTATCTTACACTGGGAGCATGTTATTCTGATCACTGCTTATTGTATCTATAACCTAAGGTATGCCTGAGAAAGGAGTCTGTGGGAACAATCTACCTACCCAGTTATACAGAAATACCTCTGAAAACTACAAGGATAGGCACCCATGGAGAAAAACCCTGGGCATAATAACAGCTGGAATCATCTTAAACTTAGGGCAATAGGTAAAAGTTGAGAAGCTGACTTTTTAGGGGTAGGCAGAATTAATAATTATCCCTCCACAAATAATCAGACTAATGCAATGAGCAACACATAAATGACTAAAAATGTGATTCACAAGAAATAATATTAAAACAATAAGTGAGAAGGTCACTGAAAAAACAATCAATAAAAACAAAATGAAAACTCCAGCAAAGCTAGAACCTCCACTGAGTGACCTCCCAAACCTCTTGTATCAGAGGCACATGGGATATATGCAAATGACCCTTATGAACACCAGGTGTTTCAGCTAATTGGCGATTCTGAATGCCCATGACTTGTTTCATTGTTTTAATGGACAATAAAGCCAAACCCCACTAGCTGTGGATATGCATATTTCGGCCTTGTTATGACCTCGTCAGCACAGCACAAGCAGAGTGTTTGACTAAGCATAAGAAACACAGGGCTGTTATACCCAGCTGATGTCCATTATCATTAGGGTCATTGCAAAAATATCCCAAACAACAAACTAAAACAATAAGTGAGAAGGTCACTGGAAAAACAATCGGTAAAAACTAAATGAAAACTCCAGCAAAGCTAGAACCTCTACTGAGTGACCTCCCAAACCTCTTGTATCAGAAGCACATGGGATATATGCAAATGACCCTTATGAACACCAGGTGTTTCAGCTAATTGGCGATTCTGAATGCACATGACATGTTTCGTCGTTTTAATGGACAATTTCAGGTCAATAAAGCCAAACCCCACTAGCTGTGGATATGCATATTTCGGCCTTGTTATGACCTCATCAGCACAGCACAAGCAAAGTGTTTGACTAAGCATAAGAAACACAGGGCTGTTATACCCAGCTGATGTCCATTATCATTAGGGTCACTGCAAAAATATCCCAAACAACAAACTAAAACAATAAGTGAGAAGGTCACTGAAAAACCATTCAGTAAAATCAAAATGAAAACTCCAGCAAAGCTAGAACTTCCACTGAGTGACCTCCAAAACCTCTTGTATCAGATGCTCATTCCAGTTGCAGTTCCAGCCAGCCATTCCAGCACTACATGAAATACTGTGCCTAACAATTATGAGATTTATATTTAGTTGTGCACTACAGACAGTAGGCTACTAGTCTGACTGATGCCCTACAGAAGGGTGGTGGTCATACAAGCCTTTATACAGCACAAACACTACAGAAATAGAGAAACAAAACATCATTAACGTGGCAGCCAATAAAATCGTTTCTCTAAAGGGTTTGTTGACTATATTAGAAGGCAAAACTTATGCAGTTTTAATCCGCAGCTGCTTCATGAATTCACACTTGCATGACACTCCAGTTAGATATAGTGCTCTGTGATCTCTGCATTGGCTTCAGTTCTTCAAAGGACACAGCATTGGCCTGTACGCATCAATGACTGACTGGTCTAATGTCAGGAAAATACAGTGGAGTGGCAGAAATCAAAACAGCATGCGATTGAAGTTGCAAAGTTCAATGTGGCAGAAGGAAGACAGACCATTGCACATCTGCACAACAATCTGTAGAAATGTATATTATGTGTATTTAATTGAATTGTTTGGATTGTAATCTTGTGAGGAAGACAAAATATGCCAATGAAATGTTGTCTTGTAGATGCAGGACCCTTCAGATCTTTGTTGGAGAATGCTTCTGAAATGGAATCCTTGTTTGCAGATCACTGGTGCAAGGTACCCAGAAATGTTCCTTATGTATCTGCACATAGTGATATAGTATGTCAATTCAGCTCATTGGAGTGCATATTTAGTGAAATATTCCGAACATAGTGAATGATGTACATTTTTCTAGTTTGACTGTAGATGGCTGGGTTCATAGACAAAGGTTACATAGGCACATAGTGATAATGGACATGTAGCTTGTACAATCCAGTCCACAGCGAAAAAAGTGCATGCCAAGGCTGGCAAAACATTAACATACTGAAGGAAGGATTGCATAGTAAAATAGATTTACCAGGTTACAGAGAAGAACAACACTAGGCAGCCCGAGTGAATGACTGGTGCTACTGAAGGGCACAAAACTGATATGCTGGATGTCACCATCAAGGCAGGCTAACACAACACAGGTCATACCCAGTCACATGTATAAAAAAGATTTACATAACTACCCCTCATATGCAGTCAGATAGCCCAGTGAAAGTTAGAAAAGCAGTGTCAGCCTATTTCATCATATACATTTATTATTTTATTTATTTATTTAACATCTGGTTACTGGGCATGTCTGACTGGCTCACTAGCCTATTTTCAGCAGATGCCCGGGGAGAAAATCTCCAGTACATTACAAAAAACAATTAAATTTAAAGCAATTTTTTTGCATCACAGTATAGTTATGTAGTAGAATATAAAAAAATCATTGCTTGTACAATTCTGAAAGACCAGCAAAAAGTGTAAAATGAATATTTAACAACACTGTATGTGCACATTGCAGAGTAACAGATTAACATAAATGACACATTTGACATATGCAAGAACATCCTGATGGAGGTGGTGTGGAGGGATTGCTGGTTGTTTCTATGGCCCATTTACAGGAGAGGAGAATGGGCAGAAAAGGGGGAAATAGGAAAGGGAAAAGAAAATACACAGCTGTGACCATACTGTACAACACGTGAGAGGGAAGAAGGGCTACATTTTGGAGGAAGAGCCCCATTTGTAATAAATAGAGAAGAAGGGTAGGTGGGAATGGTAGAGCAGAATGGATGTAGAAAGGCAGAGGAAAAAGAGAAGACAGCAGGAGCAAACATAAAATTCATTCACAAATAGACATTGGTAATATACTTACAAAATGCTTGGCAACTAATAAGGTATAGGGAAAGACGTGCAAAGTAGGGGATGTCTTGAATGGGGATAGGACAGGGTCCCTAGACAGAAGGTAGAAATATACCCAGCCATCATTCACCTCTTTAACTGATGTCATGGACAGGTTGCATCCCCAGTACCCTGATGTTTGGAGTCTGTCAGTTTTGTGACTTGACAAGGTGTACCAGGAGGCACTCCAAGGAGGGCATCTAGTTGTCATTGCATCTTATTACAAACCAGTGTCTACGACTAACAGTGGAAGCTAGTGGGAGACCCCTTCAGGCCACTGTGCAAAGAAGATCCTATGTTTCTCTCCTGAGAGTGGGCCACAGATACCACCAGCAATCCCTCCATACCACCTCCAGCAGGATGACCTAATCCCCTGTCAAGTGGCAGACGTGGTGACTACTGGCAACCCAGTGCCAACGGAAGCAGCTGAAGTAACTGCCAACTATTCACTACTTCTATTGCAACCTGACCTGCAGAAATTCAAAAAGTAAACATAGTACACATGCATATTGTACTCCAACAAGTACAATCTTACAACAGACTGGCACACATAGCTTACACACCCCACTACCGGGAGAGGCATTCCCATCTTATGTAACATTCGGCCATGCTGAGCTCTTGGTCTTGTGCCACTGCAAAACAAAGTATGCACACCACAGTACACATGAGTGCCACATAATAGACATGGAATACAAAAACAATACCTACAGTACATGTTCAGCTCAGTCTTCCTTACTTCTGCCTTGCACTGTTGGAACAAGTCATATTGGTGCCACCACAGGTCACTGTACCAAAGCTGGCAGTGCTGAACAGAATGGGGGATGCCAGTTCATCACTCACCATTCTGGTAAGCTCATGCTGAGCATTAACCTTGCAGAAGCAGTCATTATACTGTAGCAGCAGGCACTCAGGAAAGTGCCTATGCAAGAAGAAGAAGAAAGAATATCTTGCTGTCCATCAGATACCATGCTGGAATCCTGCTTTTTACAGCACCTAAAGAAGCCATACCCACTTATTACAGTTAATGAGAGGAGGAAATGGCAGACATGCACACACAGACAGATATTTATACATCACATGATTGCTAACGTATCACTGAATCAGAGTTCTACCAAATATCCATAGCTGAGTGCCACAGTACTGCAGGTCTGTTCAGGCTGCATGCATGCATGCACATAGTGGTCACATGCTTCCTTAGCACTATGCAAGGCACATTGTATTTCAATTAAGATTTAGAGGGAAACACTTTATAATGTCGAAATACTGAAATGTGGAATTTCAGTATCTCGAGACTATAAAGTCAAAGTTTGAAAATAGTGAAAGTACACAATCGCAAATTCGAATATCTCAAATTTGCGGTTATGGCTTTACACTACATAATGTCCGGGATTGTATGTGGATGGTCTGCGGTGCCGTGTGTGGATTTAGGTGTTATGTCAGGTAAGTGACTGTTTTGTAAGGGTTTTGGGTGGGAGTTTGAGTGTATGTGAGCGTGCTGATATGTATGATGTGGGTGTGAGAGACTGTAGAATGTGTGTGTGTTTGCTTTTGTTTAATGTTTGTGTGATTGCGGAGTTAGTATATATAAGTAGGGGGGTGAGGAGGGCCCCCACATCGGGGGGTGCAGGGGGTTTGCCCCCTGCTTATTTCTGTTGCAGGTTTGTGGATGTGTGTTTTGTTTGTTTATGTTGTGATGTGGGTGTTGTGGTATATGTGTGGTCTGGTGTGTGTTGTGTTTTAGGTGTTTTGAATTTCGCGGTTTTGGGCTTCTCGGTTTTTGTGTTTCAGTGTTGTGTGGATTTGATTTCATGGTCTCGGAAAATTGAAATTCGAGATTTCAGTATTTCGAGATTATGAAGTGAATCTGATTTAGAGATAGTGGCACTAAACAGTTGAATGTAGAAAACCCACTTAGTAATGGACTCCAGCACTGTAATGAATATCTGTTGTGGATGGCAATAACAGTGAGACAGATGTCATCCAGAGTGTGTGTTTGTGTGTAGTGGGGAGACTTAGCATAATGACAAGGCACTGTCATATCTGGCTGTGGTGTGGGGTCAGACTATGGGCATCAAAGATACAGAAAAGGAGATACTACAAGGGCCATAATGACACCTGCACTAAGGCTAAGACATAGTTAGAAGTTAGGGTTTTTACAGTGAGCCCATAAAACTACATGGGCCCAATGAGCAGATGCAGGAAAGGGTGTAGAGAGGTCATTGCTGCAGTCTGTACATGAGGGAGGATGATGTACATACCACTACATGGACCTTCTATCCAGCTGCTGAATGGGAAGAAAGGTGGTAGTGGCTATACATAGATATTTTCCGCAGTATGCCATGCATACCCACTGATGACATGTGTAGCCCACAGGTGTAGAGGGCTTGCCATGAGCTCCTGAGAGAGGCAATGGCTGGAAAAGTTTATCACCCAAAAGATAAAAGTGTTACTGCAGGCCCTCTGCATATATGACATACACCTTCTGGGCTAAGGAACCGGGGACAAGCTGCATCAAGATCAGGTGTGGCAGGATGTAATGAAGAATATAAATGCTGTGGGCATCCGTAATATGTCTTTACTACATGTTGCAAAGGGTAACCAATGTGGCACTCTGTACAGGGGACAAGGCACAGGACATTGCCAAGGGCAGGTATTCTACAGGGGATGGACCACTAGCACAGAAGAGGCTCACAAAGGTTGAGGCGTTCCTGGTCTCCCTGTCGGGGGGGGGGTGAAGTAGACATACATACTCAAGGGTAGCTTCTAATGTGGAAATGACCACCCAAGCGTCAGTGAGAGATATACCACCTCAGTAACTATTGCTGAACATCTGTATGATTAACTAGACTACATATGTAATAGGACTGATTCATCAAGCATCATCTGTATATCTGTCCTTTAAGGTAACTCTAGGCTGTAACTGTAGCAACCTTCATATCAAGATATATATATTTCTATGGGCTATGCACATACCTTGCTATGCACCTCTATGCATGCTACTGGGGGCATAGACATAGCCATGACTGCTGCCAAAGCTATTTTGTGTTCTTGTTTTCACAGGTTCTGCAGGTGGAGAGACCAGCAACACATGCCAGATACTGACAGGCCATCTGGGGCTGACAATGACAGCAGCATTCAGTGGCACAGTCTAAAAACACAGTGGCATGTGGTCTGCAACACTACTCTTGGAAGTATCATTTTCATCCCCATTGACATAGGCCCCTGTGTAGGTACAGGCAGACCTCATAACTTCACTATTGCTTGGCAGACATAGTGTAACTGAGAAATCATCAAAGATTCTCTGTTGGACCCTAGCCTTCAGAGCATCTGAAATTGATACTTTCTCTCTGATGTGTGCATATCTTCCCTGTAAGGCAGAGTCACAGGGGGGAGGGGGGCTGTGGTACTGCATCACTTCAGGTATGTCCCTTATCTAAGTAAGACATTCAACATCCAGGCACATTCAGCTACTACCAACATTATTGTGGAGATTGTGATTGCGTTTGCATGACAACAACCAACATTTCCACAGTGACACTGACTATAGGGAGAAGGAACAGACAGTGCAGTTATATAGTAATGTGGCATATAGAGACAGGGAGCAGAAAGTGCTGGTAAATACTGACTTGAAGTATAAGGACACGGAAATGATGGTGATGGTATATACTGATGAAGAGTATAGGGACAGAGAGCAGACAGTGCTGATATATAATGATGTGGAGTATAGGGACAGTGAGCAGACATTGCTGGTGTATAGTGATGAGGAGTATAGGGACGGTGAGCAGACGGTGCTGGTAAATAGTGATGTGGAGTGTAGGGACAGGTAGCTGATGGTGTTGGTATATAGTGACATGCAGTATAGGGACAGGGAGCAGACGGTGCTTGTATATAGTGATGTGGAGTATAGGGACAGGTAGCAGACAGTGCTTGTATATAGGGATGTGGAGTATAGGGATGGGGACCAGACAGTATTGGTATATAGTGATGTGGGGTATAGGGACAGGAAGCAGGGACAAGAAGCAGACAGGACTGGTGTATAGTGGTGTGGGGTATAGGGACAGGAAGCAGACAGTGCTGGTGTATAGTGATGTGGGGTATAGGGACAGGAAGCAGACAGTGCTGGTGTATAGTGATGTGGGGTATAGGGACAGGAAGCAGGGACAGGGAGCAGACAGTGCTGGTGTATAGTGGTGTGGGCTATAAGGGACAGGAAGCAGACAGTGCTGGTGTATAGTGGTGTGGGGTATAGGGACAGGAAGGAGACAGTGCTGGTGTATAGTGATGTGGGGTATAGGGACAGGAAGCAGACAGGGCTGGTGTATAGTGATGTGGGGTATAGGGACAGGAAGCAGACAGTGCTGGTGTATAGTGATGTGGGCTATAGGGACAGGAAGCAGACAGTGCTGGTGTATAGTGATGTGGGGTATAGGGACAGGAAGCAGGGACAGGAAGCAGACAGGACTGGTGTATAGTGGTGTGGGGTACAGGGACAGGAAGCAGACAGGGCTGGTGTATAGTGATGTGGGGTATAGGGACAGGAAGCAGACAGTGCTGGTGTATAGTGGTGTGGGGTATAGGGACAGGAAGCAGACAGTGCTGGTGTATAGTGATTAGGGGTATAGGGACAGGAAGTAGACAGGGCTGGTGTATAGTGATGTGGGGTATAGGGACAGGAAGCAGACAGTGCTGGTGTATAGTGATGTGGGGTATAGGGACAGGAAGCAGACAGTGCTGGTGCATAGTGATGTGGGGTATAAGGACAGGAAGCAGAAAGGGCTGGTGTATAGTGATGTGGAGTATAGGGACAGGAAGCAGACAGTGCTGGTGCATAGTGATGTGGGGTATAGGGACAGGAAGCAGACAGGGCTGGTGTATAGTGATGTGGGGTATAGGGACATGAAGCAGACAGTGCTGGCATATAGTAATGTGGAATATAGGGTCAGGGAGGGAGCAGACAGTGCTGGTATGTAGTGATGTGAAGTATAGTGACAGAGTTCAGACAGTGTTGGTTTATAGTGATGTGGAATATAGGGACTATGAGCAGATGGTGCTGGTATATAGTAATGTGAAGTATAAAGACAGGGAGAGGACAGTGCTGTCATATAGTGACATGGACTATAGGGACATGGAGCAGACATTGCTGGTATATAGTAATGTGGAGTATAGGGACAGGTAGCAGACAGTGCTGGTATATAATGATGTGGAGTATAGGGAGCAGGCAGTGCTGCTATATAGTAATATGGAGTATAGGGACAGAAAGCAAGCCATGCTGGTATATAATGATGTGGAGTATAGTGACAGGGAGCAGACGGTGCTGGTATATAGCAATATGGAATATAGGGACAGGGAGCAGACAGTGCTGGTACATAGCAATGTGGAGTATAGGGACAGGTAGCAGACAGTGTTGGTATATAATGATGAGGAGTATAGGGACAGGGAGCAAACAGTGCTGGTATATAGTAATATGGAGTATAGGGACAGAAAGCAGGCCATGCTGGTATATAATGATTTGGAGTATAGGGACAGGGAGCAGACAGTGCTGTTACATAGTGATGTGGAGTATAGAGACAGGGAGCAGATGGTGCTGGTACATTGTAATGTGGAGTATAGGGACAGGGAGCAGACATTGCTGGTATATAGTAATGTGCAGTATAGGGACAGGTAGCAGACAGTGCTGGTATATAATGATGTGGAGTATAGGGAGCAGAGAGTGCTGGTATATAGTGATGAGGAGTATAGGGACTGAGATCAGACAGTGCTTATAGTTATGGGGAGTATAGTGACAGAGATCAGACAGTGCTGTTACATAATTTTGCTGCATTGTTACTGTAACATGTGTCACTGTAGTTTTGCTGAAAAGGTTTCAAGTTTGCAGAAACTAAAGCACTGCTGGGGATTCCCTGCTGCCTGAGGAAAGTAAACCTATATTTTTTGTCTCTGATAGAGCTGGTGTCTCTTTTACCTCCAACATTTTTCTTCTGTTTTGAGAAATCTGCTTGGCCTGGTGTTTTTGTTCTAAATGGGAGACTGACCTAAATTATCTAGGCTGCACATTTCATGTTTTTTCATTGGTTAATTGTCTCTTGAGTGATACTTAAATACACATTGAATTTCTGCCCTTTATCTTTTGCTGAAAAGATTTCAAGCTTGCAAAAACTAAAGCACTGCTGGGGATTCCCTGCTGCCTGAGGAAATTAAACTATACTTTTTTTGCTTTAAGTGGGAAATAGGCTTTAATTATCTAGGCTGCACATTTTAAGTGTTTTTTTTTAATTTGGTTAATTGTTTCTTGAGTGATACTTAAATACACAATAGGGGGGATTCAATAAAGCCTACACATTTTTGACCCAGCCATGAATAGTTTTAGATTCATTAAACAGCAGTACTCACTCATGCACAAACATGGCAATTTCTGTGGCATGGAAATTACAGCATATGTAGCTGAATTGTATGCTAATCAAACAAACCAACACAGTGGAGTGATTCAACAAGCTGTAAAGCAACCATGTAGACTCCGTGCTTGTGTTGCACACGTATTCGAAAACTTTACAAATACAGCCACAGGAAGGAGTGTACACGGAAACAGAAGCAAGTAAAAGTGATCAGATTTTAACAGAACTGACCTTAACAAGTAACAGCAGACACATTATTACATTATTAGATAGGGTGGATACTACAAAAGTACAGTAACAATAGCAACAATCCTTTTTAAGTGCCACGACATACATGCATACAGCTTTGCTCCCCCTACCTCCCAAATGAAGAATATCTCTTAACTAATGTAGACAGCTAAATGTATAACCCCCATGAAAAGACTATTGATACTGCCATGTAAGTATATACAGTATGTATCTGGTGGAATATTGTCACATTTTATCAAAACCTTATTCCTCTGTGCAGCTATACAGTGAAGTAATACCACTGGGCTCCCCTCCAATTTCCCTACCTGCATTATTACTAACTATGTAGATTCAGGGCTGTCAGCATGGTGAAGATGCTAGTGAGGTTGGAACTCAGTGGAACTGCTGAATCCCAACAAATTATAACTGTGTAGGGATGGTAGCTTTGTGTAAGCACTTCCAAAGTGTTTGTTTTTAATGGATGGCAACAGTTAATGATCACATCATGAGGGTATGTCAGGTTACACGTACAGAATTGGACATGTAGGTCTGTGAAACAGTGAACAATTTACAAGGTCTGTTTCATCCACTTCATTGTTTGTTAAAATGTGTTGTCTTTGCTTTAAGTAATTTTTAAAATATTTGTCATTGTGCAATGCGGTACTTAGTGCAACCATGGGAAAAGGAGGAATGAATGGCAGATTCTTCAGTGCTTGTCATATAACTATTCCTGTGGCAGGATGTGTATGTGTAGGGCTAGAGTATAGATGGCCCTGGGTACTAGTATGGGGTCTGGAACCTTTCCTTTACTTTTTGAACTGCATGTTTGTGCAATAATCACAGGAACGGAAGAAAGTAATAACAAAATTACCTGTGTTTACCTTATTTAAGCATAGCTGTGCACACTGGTGTGGAGAAGCACATTATACAGCAATGAGCACCACTGGTGTTAACATACTCAGTTAAGCAGCAGGTGTTTTTCATAGGTGCTAGTTACAGCATTAGCAGGTGTTTTTAAGCACAATGGAGTTATTAAACAAGCTATAAAGCATCCATTTAGCCTACATTCTGTTTTGTCTTGAATACTTCAATACCACTGCAGTAGAGACAAGAAAATCTTAACCCCGAAATAAAATTGTGTCAACTGCTGCATTTGCAAGGTAAGTCCTGAACCTAGAATGTATTCTTCAATAATATTATGGCATATCCTTATATTTCTTAACTTGGTTCAATAATCAAGTAAATAGGGGTGGATTTGTACAGAAAGTACCATAACATGTGAGAGCAGACACTTATTTTACTTGTATGTGTCCATTAGTAAGTTTTTTTTCTTACTCTTCTTGTTTTTAATTGCATGTTTTGCATGATGCGCATAGCGCAAACAGTAGAAGTGGGGAATGGCTGTGTTTATCTGGTTTGTGCGAAGCATGGCAGACCACCTAGGAATAAGAAAACCAAAAAGAGAAACCAGATGCATTCAATTAATACACTTGGCCATTGTGAAATTCTGGCCTGGAGTACAGATGGTACTGGGTTGTAGTACAGAGTGTGTAACCTTTGTTTTACTGCTGTGACATTGTAGTTTCCTCAACATTTTTGTGGCAACAGGTGTAAGTGTAGGACTACCGTACACATGGTCCTGGGTTTGAATACAGTATATTCCATATAGCATTATTTCTGCTGATAGAGTAAGCTGTATATTATCACATTTGTGATCAAATGTATGACTTCGGGTTTACTGTTTACTATAGTCCTAAATGTATTCCTGATATCTTGACCAGCATGGCTTTAACTTTTGTGAAAAACACATACACATCTGCCTACACATGCAATTGCTTGCCACTGTTGCATTCTGCTTGGCAAATGTTAACAATGCGGCTTGCATTTTCACATTGCTTACCTACGCTCAAACAGGTGTAACTCGTATGCACGTACACTTCGTTACCCATAGCACAAATTCACTGTTCACTGTGCTATGAAACTGTATATATGAAGATTTCTTATTGGTGTTTATTGTTTATTTTCTTTGTATGATATAAAACTACATGTGGAAACATTGCAAACTAGGGGCATGATCTAACTATATGTCATATAGTTACAATACATTTGCCCCCCCCCCCCTCACCAAGCAGTACAACCCTGGGGTCTCAGTATTTGTTTGCACACATATATCAACCACATTACAAAGTGCAATATATAATGTTGTGTGCTCTCTCATTGACAGGCCCAGTTGGAGGTGCTCACAACTTTGCTCTGCTAAACTCAAACATCCAACTATGCTCAATAAGGGTACTTGTATTTTTACACAGCTAGGCTTCTACGCACCCCAGTGCTGTTAGGTTACTGGCATCATAGGAACCTATGAATCTATGTGCCTATGCAGGCTTCCCAACTTGTTGTCTCCCACATAGCCTGCTGATGTCCTCTACTATAAGTTCACCTGCAGTCTTATATAAATCTGACTGATTAAAATACTGAGTTCTGTAGGAGTTCTGTTCTCACTGCAGTCAAGTGTGTGTGTGTGTGTGTGTGTGTGTGTGTGTGTGTGTGTGTGTGTGTGTGTGTGTGTGTGTGTGTTTCTAGCCAGAAGAGCAAGTGTGTATCCTGCAGTTATCACCCCATACCCCAATCTCATAAACTGAAAGTATTTTCATACTTGCACCTGATTATAGATCTATTTCACATAGGCCTCCCAACTAATTCTCTACAACATGCACTGCTGATGTCATCCACTTTAAGTTGACCTGCAGCCATGTAGAAGTCAGACTTGTGATGCTTGTGTTAAGTACTGTGTTCTGTAGTCTGTGCACTTAGATAGGTAGGGGTTCTGTTCTCACAGCAGTTAACTCCATGTGTGTGTCTCTAGTTAGCAGACTAGACATGCTATCCTACAGTTACTACTCCAATGACATGGCTTGCCAGTTTTTTGATACTTGCACCTGCCTACAGATCCATTTCAGCCAGGACTCCCAACATCTTCTCTGCAACATGCACTATTGATGTCATCTACTATAAGTTGACCAGCAGCTATGTAAAAGTCAGACTTGTGAAGATTGCATTAAGTACTATGTTCTGTAATCTGTGCATTTAGATAGGTAGAGGTTCTGTTCTCACTGCAGTAAACTGGGTGAGTGCGTGTGAGCTGTTACTTGACATTACAGAAATCATTTTACACCAGCATGTGGGATACAGTTATTACCATATGCTCAACAGATAATACTGATGTCATTGGCTATATCAGATTATTGCATATGCAGTCATCCCACCAGGGCATGATCATACACTGGCCTGGAAGTCAGGAAGACGTCAAATCATCTGAAACCACACAGATTACAGTAACACGTCTTTTAATCTAACCACATACATCATGGCATGGTTTGTAGGCCCTGTCTTATCTTGATATGAAGGGCCTGTGGTCTGTCCAGCTGCTGCATGTGCCTGATGAGGTACATGCAAAAGAGAGCATTTACTGTATTACTCTTCTGGTGAGATTTGACTACAGTGCTGTCATACAATCCTGAGATTTGAATGTGATGGCGTGACTTATGATGTGCACATTTGTACTGAAAACTCATTAAAGAGAAAAGCTAGAAAGTAAGGAGACACATTGCAGTTTCTAACTTCACAACCCATACATGAGATTACACTATAAAGTAATGAAATGATGATGCTATCCACTGTATGACTTGGCAAGGCAAATATAAGTGACAAGTACAATTATCAGTTCAATAACACAAATGCAGATATACTAAGCACTAGTGTAGCTATGCATCAGACACAAAGCTTTTGTATCCCTGAATCCAAAAGAGAGAAACAGGGATATGGCACAGTTATCACGACTTGCACAGGGTGTTGTGGGGGGAGGCAGGAGGCCTAGACTGACTCAAAAAGTTGGTGAGTGTGTGTGTGAGTAAGAAAGAGGAGGAGGCAGACTGAGCCATGTAACTGTTGTGCATGTGTCTGTAGGGGTCTTCCATGTGAAAGTGGCGTGTGAGAGTCTGCATGAACACAGCTACTGACACCACCCCTCCCAAGGTCAGGTGTAGTGCTGCTACCTGAATGTGACTGATGTCTGCTTAATGTGCTCCCTTCACATTAACACTCAGAACCACAACCCTATGGCCTTCCATGTCTGGGTGTGGAAAGCACACTCACTGACAGAACAGTGGAAGTACTGTCACTATGGGAGTGTGATTGGGCAAAGCCACACTGGGTATCAGCAGATACTGTGGCTGACCTACACCCATGAGGATACCATTCTACTCCCAGCAGATGTTCCATCACAGACACTGCTTGTTCCATTACAGACACCCCTCAGTCCATCACAGACACCCCTCATTCCAACGTGTCATTCATCCAATCCATTGCATTGACAACATGGTGGAGGCAGTCATACATGTTAGACTGTGCCTCATCTACAACCCTGAGTATTTGCCTGGACCACCTATCCGCACATGCCTGTGCCTCCATGATGGCATTAAACATACATTGAGTGACACGGAAAGACATAGCTGCACCTAGTGGAAGAGGGACAGTAGGTCCCCTCCGAGCATGCCTATCAACCTGCCTGGGTGGCATCTCACCCACACTATGGATATGCACAGAGTCAACAGGCACTGAAGCCACAGTAGCCACACTTTCCTGCTCATTGTCCTCACCTTCCACCTCTCCAATATCTGTGGGCTTAGTGGACTGCGTAGGCATAGGCTTACTGACTGTGTCCAGAAAAAATGAAGGAGGTAGCTGCTTGTCAACCTCTGTGTCAGATTCGACCTCTGTACCCCCCTGACTGTGCCTCAGTTTCAACATCATCATCATCAGTGTCTGCTGAGACACTGACAGTAGGTGGCACACCGGCCACACTCCCATGATGTACAATGTCAGTATATAGTGACATGGAGTACAGGGAAAGGCAGCAGGTGGCGCTGGTATGTAGTGATGTGGAATATAAGGACAGGGAGCAGACGGTGCTGGTATATAATGATGAGAGTATAGGGACAGAGAGCAGAAGGTTCTGCTATATAGTGATGTGGAGTTTAGGGACAGGGAGCAGACAATGCTGTTATATATTGACATGGAGTATAGGGAAAAGGATTAGACGATGTTGCTATATCGTGACATGGAGTGCAGGGAAAGTCAGCAGGTGGTGTTGGCATATAGTGATGTGGAGTTTAAGGCCAGGGAGCAAGCAGTGCTTGTATATAGTGATGTGGAGTTTAGGGACAGGGAGCAGACAGTGCTTGTATATAGTGATGTGGAGTTTAGGGACAGGGAGCAGATGTTGCTGGTATATAGTGATGTGGAGTTTAGGGACAGGGAGCAGACAGTGCTTGTATATAATGATGTGGAGTTTAGGGAGAGGGAGCAGATGTTGCTGGTATATAGTGATGTGGAGTTTAGGGACAGGGAGCAGATGTTGCTGGTATATAGTGATGTGGAGTTTAGGGACAGGGAGCAGATGTTGCTGGTATATAGTGATGTGGAGTTTAGGGACAGGGAGCAGATGTTGCTGGTATATAGTGATGTGGAGTTTAGGGACAGGGAGCAGACAGTGCTTGTATATAGTGATGTGGAGTTTAGGGACAGGGAGCAGATGTTGCTGGTATATAGTGATGTGGAGTTTAGGGACAGGAGCAGATGTTGCTGGTATATAGTGATGTGGAGTTTAGGGACAGGGAGCAGATGTTGCTGGTATATAGTGATGTGGAGTTTAGGGACAGGGAGCAGATGTTGCTTGTATATAGTGATGTGGAGTTTAGGGACAGGGAGCAGATGTTGCTGGTATATAGTGATGTGGAGTTTAGGGACAGGGAGCAGATGTTGCTGGTATATAGTGATGTGGAGTTTAGGGACAGGGAGCAGATGTTGCTGGTATATAGTGATGTGGAGTTTAAGGACAGGGAGCAGATGTTGG
>NC_056743.1:1264088097-1264151949 GCF_019279795.1 Protopterus annectens
CAGATGTTGCTGGTATATAGTGATGTGGAGTTTAGGGACAGGTAGCAGATGTTGCTTGCATATAGTGATGTGGAGTTTAGGGACAGGGAGCAGATGTTGCTGGTATATAGTGATGTGGAGTTTAGGGACAGGGAGCAGATGTTGCTTGTATATACTGATATGGAGTTTAGGTACAGGGAGCAGATGTTGCTGGTATATAGTGATGTGGAGTTTAGGGACAGGGAGCAGATGTTGCTGGTATATAGTAATTTGGAGTTTAGGGACATGGAGCAGATGTTGCTGGTATATAGTGATGTGGAGTTTAGGGACAGGGAGCAGATGTTGCTGGTATATAGTGATGTGGAGTTTAGGGACAGGGAGCAGACAGTGCTTGTATATAGTGATGTGGAGTTTAGGGACAGGGAGCAGATGTTGCTTGTATATAGTGATGTGGAGTTTAGGGACAGGGAGCAGATGTTGCTGGTATATAGTGATGTGGAGTTTAGGGACAGGGAGCAGATGTTGCTTGTATATAGTAATGTGGAGTTTAGGGACAGGGAGCAGATGTTGCTGGTATATAGTGATGTGGTGTTTAGGGACAGGGAGCAGATGTTGCTGGTATATAGTGATGTGGAGTTTAGGGACAATGAGCAGATGTTGCTGGTATATAGTGATGTGGAGTTTAGGGACAGGGAGCAGATGTTGCTGGTATATAGTGATGTGGAGTTTAGGGACAGGGAGCACATGTTGCTGGTATGTAGTGACGTGGAGTTTAGGGACAGGGAACAGATGTTGCTGGTGTATAGTGATGTGGAGTGTAGGGACAGGGAGCAGTGAGTGCTGCTCAAGACTCTGATGGTAGAGATTGCTCTCTTTTTTAATTTCTCCATGTCTTTTGGGTTACTAATACCATTATGGGAATGGACCTCATTCCTAAGTCAAAATATAATTAAAGTTCATGAAATTAGTATTGTTTCAGTCTTTGATGTTAGCCAGAAATGCTCTTCGCAGCACCCGCAATGTGCTCAGTAATGACTCCTTCTGCAATTCATACAGAGTTACATGCACTGGTAAAATATCTAAGTATGACTGTATATTCTTTTTTATAAGACCCATTGCTCCTACTACTACTGGAACTGTCTGAGAAATCTTTCTTCCACCTTGCCCTCATTTCTGCCTGCAAATCCTAATTTTTTATGACTTTGTGTCTCTATATGTAAGACACTGTAGTCATTAGTTGTAGCAATTTCAATAATCAATGCTAGTTTTGTTGTCTTTTCATGAACTATTATATCTGGTTTTCTTGCATCTATTTTTGGAATGCATCATTTTCTATGATGCTCTGTGGCTCATGTTGCCAGTGTTTTTCACCTACTTCAATGTTGTTTGCACAATCCCCAGTGCAACAGTCTCACCACATTATTATGCCTTTCAGTATACAGTCCTTCTGCCATTAGCATATCACAACCAGAAACAAGATGTGTGACTCTTTCCAGTTCTGTTTTACAAAACCTGCATTTGTCTTTCTCTCCCATGTGTTCAATGGACTTTGTAAACCAACATGTATGTAGTCCACTAACATGGGCTGCCAATATTAACCTTTCATGTTTTGGTTTAAATTCACCTCTCCTTAACCATTCCTGCATTCATTCCTGATTAACATGAGGTTGTTCCAAGAGTTTTCTATAGTTGCAACTATATTTATGCATTTTATACATTTCTTGCCTTTTATCTGATTCTTTACCTTATATTCTTTCTTTTGCTTTTTGGCATATTTAGTTGCTGCCTGATTTGTATCAACTTCTGGTTTGATTTCCATGCCTGCTTGATGCTGGTATGCTTCTGCAAAACTAAGGGGTCTATATTAGAACATCGAAGTCTTGAAACTTCGAATGTTCTAATATCGACCCCTATTCAGTGCACGCTGAAAATAACAAAGCTGCAGAACACCAAATTTTTTCTAGGGAAAGAATTTGGTTGGCCGTTTCTGTGGCTTCGCTATTTTCAGCACTGTGGTGGAAAGTTACGGGTTGGGTTCAGGTAAGTTGATATACTGCATCTAAACCCCATTTGTTACAAATAGATGTATATAAAGATTTTACATCAACACTTGCCCAATAAAAATTATCCTGCCATGATATTCCTTTGAAAGTATCACAGACCTCCTTTGTGTTCTTAACATGGGATGGGATTCTAGTAATATATTTCTTTAACACAGAATCCAAAAAAATTCCCACATTTTGTAAAAAGGCTCCTTTTCCACTAACAATCGGACTAGACTGTGTAGACTGGATAGTCCAGTAGCAAATCATTTTCATCAATTTCACAATGGGGAATGTAAAAATCTTGTATTTAGTGTTTTGGCAAAACCAGAGGGGGGTGGTGGGGGGGCAAACATTAATTTTCAGAAAAAGCTGTTGAGAATGGAATCTAACTTTATAATAAATTATAAAACCCTGTTTCCAAATGGTATGAATTTAGAAATTTAAAATATTAATGTATAAAAGTTTATAATATGTTATGACAAATAATATTATAGATTAATAATATATGTTAAATTAGAAAGTTTTTTAAAAAAACTGCTTAATTGATGAACTCATCTAATTGTTTAATTGTTTAATTGAAATGACTGGTGTATATATAAGCTGGTGTGATTTAAAATAATTTATTCCAATGAAGGCGAAGGCCGAGGTACCAGAATCTGTTTGAAAAGAAGTAAAACTTTTTCCAGTTGGCTGCAATTTTCGTTGTTGGTGTTTCTTTTGGATTTTTCTTGATGTGTGTTTCTTTATCAATATTAGAACATTCAAAGTTTTAAACTTCAGTGTTTTAATATAGACCCAAACTAAGCAGGGAAGTCATCTTAGACTTATTCTCCTCATGTTTTAAAACTTTCACTATGTTTGGATCTTGTGAGGTCAAGCAGATGGATCCCTATCACAACACCAACACGCCACAAACCCGACACTCAAAACAATGACACCAAAGCACTGAAAATGCACAAAACCGAACACCAAAACACAGACACCCAAAACACCGACACACAAAATGTAAACTACACATTACACACAACTATACATGCACTAACCCTAACCCAAACCCTAACCCTAAGGTCCGACACTACCGCACACTTACCCTACCCACACCCTAACCCTAACTCACTTAACCCGCCACTAAACCTACATTCCGTCACTATCGCACACTTACCCTACCTGCACCCTAACCCTAACTCACTTAACCCGCCACTACACCTAAAGTCCATCACTATCGCACGCTTACCTTACCCGCACCCTAAGTCCGACACTACCACACGCTCACCTTTCCTGCACCCTAACCCTAAATCCCACACTATCTCACACTTACCTGTCCGCTCCCTAATGCTAAATCCCTCACTATCACACACTTACCGACTCGCGCTCACACGTTGCCCATGTCAGTGTTTCAGCTGTCGGGATTTCACCTTGTCGATCATCTGTCTCGTCGTTCTTCTCGAGTCGGTCTTCTTAGCATCGGTGTTTCGGCGTGTCGATGAAGTCAAGGGGACCCCAGCAGATATGTATGCAGTCCCACGAATGCAGATCTATCCATGTTATCAATTTTGAGTAGGGCCATACCTCCTTCAAAATGGGGAATATATAATCTTGATATGCACTGATTTTTATAAATCATTTGTGAGCATGAAGCATCCTTCTTGTTTTCCTGTACAACCTATCCAACGTCTTTTGGGGCCATCCAGTCACTCCAGCTTGGACTTTGTTCCTAGATGTCAACACCGTTTTCAGTATTAATTTTAGTCTTTCAAAATATTCCTTACTGAGTTTTATTCACGTTTGTTCATGTTTCATTTTTGATCCTTTATCTGTTCCCAAATGTTTATACACTCCCTCTTGCTCAAGTTGTTTTATATCACATTCCTGCCCAAACTGATGTTTTCTTGGTGCTGCAGCTTTTCTGTTTTAAAGGTTGCTTTTGCATATTTATCAAGACCAAATGACATTCTTGTATCATCTGAAAAAGTTTTGACCACTTGCAGATGAACTTTCAGTTCCTCATCTGGTGAACTATACAGTTTTAAATCATCTACAAAAAGATGAAAAATCTTTACGCTTTGTAATTTCCTGGCAGCCAAATTGTAGCCATGACCTAATCTAAGTAGACTACTTAATGGGTTAAGGGCAAGACAAAAGAGCAGCGGTGACACAGAGTCATTCTGGAATATCACCCTTTTAATTTTTATCCCTGGAATAATAATATGTCCTTTATTGTGGCTTAATTGCAAAGTGGTTTGACACTGTTTCATGGTTGTTGTAATGTAATTGATTGGTGTAGGTTGTATCTTATACATTTTCAGCACTCTTTTAGTCATGACTGTGGGTTACTGTCAAATGTTGTTTTGTAGTCTATCAATGCCATACTTAGATTCTTCCCTTTTTTACAGTTCTCCATTATGACTTTAACAACAAATGATCCTTTGTTCTGTATGACTTTCTTTTGTTACCCTTTTGTTCTATTCCCATGACTGAGTTTTCTTCTAAGTGACTATAAACTCTGTCATCATCAGTTCCAGTGTATAGTTTATATGTCGTTGGAAGGAAAGTTACTGGTGTATAGTTTTTAGGATAGCTTGCAGGTTCATTCTTAAGTAGCAGTGTTGTTTTCCTGTTGTTAAACAGACTGTTGTCTGTTCAGGGTGCTCATATAAATATTTCTTACTTATGGCTAAATCTTCATGTAAAGATGTCAATACCTTTAGTCAGAAGTTAGGTACTGCATCCAGACCTGGGGGTTTCCAATTAGGAGCTTTTCTTAACTTTGTTTCAATTTGTCAGGCTGTTACTTCATCCCATTTAATTCTTTCTTTTACTTCCTCCATTCATTTAGTATCTTTGTTATATTCCACAGAACCTTCATAGATATTTCTCCAAAATGTATCTGTTTTTTTTTTTTGGTGGTGTTTCAATTCCTTTTGCCTTGTTTCCCAATTCTCTATCAAACTTTTCTGGGTCATAATAAATTGCTTATTTGTACTTTTCCTTTATATTTGTCTGCATATCTTTTAAGTTTTTCTACCTGTGCCAATATTTTTGTTTATTTATGATAGTGCATGATAGATCCTGATCTGTTCCAGTACTGCACATTGCTTTTATCATGTCTGTCTTTGTATTTTTGTTGATCTGTACCCTCTTCTATACTCTTCTAACAGTGATGCTTTTTGTATTAATTATTTTATAGTTTTGTCTATTCGATACTTCCATGATGGGATTCGATTTCTCCCCTTCCTTTCCCATACTACCCCGTGTATTTGTGGTAAGACTTTATCTGTTATTAAATTAGTTGCAAAGTAATATATCCTGTTCATTTCTATTATATCCAGTGAGTCTTGCACAAATGACCACAACGCCAAAATTATTCAAACACAATAAATAAAAAGAAACCGCTTCATAACAAATCCGTTGGACTTTTAACTGTTTATTCCGGTACCTCGGCCCTTCACCTTCTAGGTCTTTCCATGTGAAGCAATTAAAAGCACACGTTGGAATGTAGAGTGATTTGAATTATAGAACCCTGTACCCTAAAGGGATGAATTTGGATGCAAACTTAACTTTATAAGTATATTTTTTATGTAAGGCTATTTTGTGATTTTTGTATTTGTCATGTATAATATTTATATTTGAAAATTGTGGAAATGTGTGTTTATATATGCTTCACATGGAAATTTTGATAATTGTTTTTAGGATTTAATTGGTGAATTGGTGAGCAGTGGATGTATAAAGTGGACCATTTTGTACTTGTAAGTCATTCCTAGAAGGTGAAGGGCCGAGGTACCAGAATAAACAGTTAAAAGTCCAATGGTCTTGTTACGAAGCTGTTTATTTTTATTTATTGTGTTTGAATATCCAACCAATCTCTATGGACAGTCCTAATTAATGTGTTCATTTGTTTTATCAGATTTCTAACTTTTGGGATTTTATTGACTTTCTGTAGTCTATTTCTTTCAATGATCTTAATATGTCTGCCCATTTTTATCAAATCAAGCAATTCGTCTCTTAGATCATTTTCTTATAAACGGAGGGCACATTCTTTCTTCTCCGTTTCCTGCAGGCATTCTACAGAAAGTTCCAGAGCATCTTCCTGTGTCACATTCTCTTCAATTTCATCCTGTGTCATCCATTGCTCTTTCATATGAGAGCTCACTGGCCTATCACTCCACAGCATTGACCAAGTCAGAGTTGGCACAATTTCCTGCTCCTTCTCTTTCAGTGCAACTTCAACGGAACATTTGTACTGGTTTCTGAAACACTCCCCAGTATCTTCATATGGCAACTGATCAGATGTTTCCCATGCCACTGTTTTCTACTTAATTTGGGGATCCATTGCTCCAACCTACTGTGATGTTATCTGAGTTAGATTTTCTTCACTAAATCCTTCACTTTGCAGGTAATCCATAACTTCTGTTTCTATTTCTTTAACTTCTCCATTACTAATTCTCTTTTCGACTTTCCCTCTTTGTTTTCGTATTTTTTGTATTGTAAAGTTTTCCATGACCAGATGTCTTTGCCTGTATTTTTCTTCAAATATCTTTTTGTGTTGATTAGTTTTGCTTTCTCCTTTGCATAAATATTGCACCATATTGAATCTCTTTTTTTCCCATGTCCCTAATTCTTCTTCAGATGTCTCCTGCTCCTCCTGTTTCTCCTTGCTTTGGGACTTGTTGTTTCATCATGCTGTGATGTTACCTTTGTTAGACTTTCTGTACTAAATCCTTCACTTTGCAGCTATTCTATAACTTCAACTTCTATCTTTTTAACTTCTCCTTTGCCAATCTTCTGTTCTGCGCTCCTTCTTTGTGATCTTATTTTATTTATTTATTTTTTGTGAATTTTTCCATATCTGGATGCCTTTGCTTGTATTTCTTTTAGAATACTTTTGGGGCTGCCTTTTTTATGTTGAATAATCTAGCTTTCTCCTTTGCATAAATATTGCACCATATCAGATCTCTCTTTCTTTCCCATGTCCATATTTCTTTTTTATACCTTTCAAAAGTCTCTAGATTTTGTTCTTTATATTTTTGCACTTCCTCAGTCGCTTCTTTTTACAAATGGCCCAAAGTTTATTGGTCTATATAATGTTTTTCATAAATCTATTATATCAATGAACACAAATTTTTATTTGAAGCTTCTGACAGTTTTTCTTGAGGAAGTATTTTTCTTTCCTCTAATTTCTCTCTCTCTCTCTCTTTTTTTTTTTTTTTTGTATATCTTCTGTCTAGAAATTCTGGGCTTCTTTCATAATAGTAACAATACAAAATTTCTTTCTTATCCTCAATAGTCCTCTCTATTTTCTTTATGGCTCTTGTTTGGCCTATCAGTTTTTGTGAGCCTGCTTCCATGGGTGCTTCAATGAGACAAGAGATAACTGTTCTGCAGTCTGCCTACTCATGCTATGCAGTCTGTGACCATAGAAGGGTCTAGATGTGAGGTGGTCCGGCACTTGGTGCCCTAGTGAGATGACACAGATCATTGCTGAGATGCTAGCACTATTAGTTATGTCCTCACAGTCTGCCACCCCTGTCATCAGTCTCATGATTGTGGCAGCCAATGTTCCTCAGGCTCACATCACCAGGCTGTTTGCTTACGGTCCTACAGTTCTCTTCTGTATCACATGTGGCCATCATCCAGATTATGGATGACAATGGTCTGTAGGTTCCTAGCACAGGATAACCCATAAGAGTGCTTATTCGTGATCAGTCTAATTCTAGGTCTTCTCTTGTATGGAAGACATCAAGCCACTGCAGTAGATGTTGCCAATAACCAAGATGCTGCAACTCAGCTCCACCACTGGAGGATGTCATCCTTAACAACTAGAACCTTCTATCAGAGTATGTGGTGATTGAATTTACCTCCTATGACCCTATGCCATTTAATACTGTTACTGCCACCTGTTATTGAGACTTCCACCTGTGCAAGTTGAGATGAGTGCGCCCTGACTATTTCCTAATCTGTATTGGTATGGTTATGCCTCAGTCATAAAGTGGTCAATCTTTGCATTGTTTTGCATATTCTGGGTTTGACAATGCATGCATCATTTTATTCCATGATGTTTATGCTATGGCCAATAGAAGGATCAGATACTTCCTCTTTGTCAGTGCCATGATGTGTTGTACCTGCCTTTGCCTTGCAGTACTGCTTCTGCCTTTTCATCCCAGGACCCTGCTTTACTGATGCTGGTTGTACTTCTATGGGGCGATTGCTGGTATGTTTCACTGCTGTATTATCTGTTTCCACAGTGCCATATCATGCAGCAGTTTACAAACCACAAATATTTTGCTGCATGTCTCAGGTCCATATTGCAGGAAAGTCCAACTCGTCCAGAAAGTGCCCATTTCAGCAGAGGCCTGGGGAGAAAAGCTCCACAATCACAATATTTCAAAAATCAACTACAGATATTTTCAATCACAAAGTATCATGTTACATTACAAAACAGTAAGTACAAATATTTTCCATCACAAAGTATCATGTTACATTACAAAACAGTAAGTACAAATATTTTCCATCACAAAGTATCATGTTACATTACAAAACAGTAAGTACAAATATTTTAAATCACAAAGTATCATGTTACACTACAAAACATAAGAGTGAAAAAAATGCTGTATTGAGAAAAATACAGAACATATATAGGTTCATAGGTTCATACTAGGCTATCTGCCCTAGGGCATTTATAAGCCTAGCCAGAATGTGTTTGGCTTTCACCACCCATTTTAAATTAATTTTGCTATGCCCTTTTTTGAGGTTAGTATACTGTGCCTCTGTCTAACAGTGATACAGAAGTGATACCCGGGGTAAACCTACGATCTCCCATCCACTCATCAAGATTCCTCTTGAAGAAAGTCAATGAGGGACTCTGCCTAACCTGAACTGGGATTTTATTCCAGAGTGAAGGGAGCCTCTGGGTTATGAATTTAATAGTAGAGTGCAATGAAAAACAATAACATGAGCTGAAGAGAATATGTGATGAAAAATAAAGCATGTCCCCTGGAGAGTACACCACTTAGGCCAGCAGCTGGGTTGTAACCCCCCCCCCCCACGTCCTATCCAGTCCGCTCATTAAACAGACCCTATAACTACTGCTATCAGTACCTAACTCTATCTGTGTAATAAGTCAGTCCGTATCTATAAACACATATTCAATAATTTAGTGGAACGAGTACTGCTGTTATTAAGGTGTACACTGTTATTAACCCTAGGTTACCCATATCTCTGAGTAACCACCCAGCGAACCACACAACTCAGTGTCAAACACGTAACCATTGGATATATAAATCAGATTGTGCTCTTACTGGAGCAGTTTCTGCTTCAATTGATTGTTTTTTTTACTTACATTTTCACCATACTGCTCACCTCAGACACTGGCCCACATATATGTCACACACTACCTACAGGCCAGATCCTTTCCCACCCCTTCCACCCTCCTCCTCTTCAATCAGACCACAGTTGATAAATATTACCTGTTTTAAGTACCATTTTTAAAGTAGTCTTCCATGCTGTCCTGTCCAACATGGGTGCTGCAGCTCTCCAGTATTTCAAGCCTCATCATAACTGTGATTCTATTGCTGTACAGCATGTGCAGCATAAACTTTTAAAAATTGACAAAGTAGAGTTATAGACCTCTTTGGATGTTCTTGGTCAGTTGTTTATTTGCTGTAGTGCTAGACCTCTAGATATTAGTCTATACAGCGTGCAGTTTGCAACATACTATAAAATAAGATGGTCTGTAATTCATCAGGCAGTCTACATAAAATGTCTAATGGAAACATACTCCACTAATGGGTATGCAACCTATTGTGTATCATTCTTAATTTAATGTAGTAGTGTATAGTTTCATAGGTTCATAGGTTGGTACTAGGCTATTGGCCCTAGGGCCTATACAAGCCTAGCCATAACAATTCCCTGGATATTTCTTCCCACAATATTTACTTCTCTGGACCCCTGTCTAGCAGGGCAACTGACATGATCCCTGGGGTGAATTTCCTATCTACCATCCAATCATCAAGGTTCCTTTTGAAGAGGGCCAAGGAGGTGCTCTGCATGAAATGTATGGGCAGTCTATTCCAGAGTATGGGGAGTATCTGGGTCAGGAACCTATCCCTCCAGCATGTTTTGTTCATTGTGATGACAAGGTTTAGATCCCTGAAGCATGTAGCTCTGAGGGATTTGGGATTTCTTTAAGTGGAGCATGTCCAGCAGCTCAAGGTTTGACATGGCCTTGTATGCTAAGCAGAGATCGCCTCTGAGTAGACGATATGCCACAGAGTATAGCTGGAGTTTTTTTAGACAGTCAGTATATGGCATCTGCTTTAGGCCTGTGATTCTTTTAGTGAGGTATTTCTGTGGCATTTCCAGCTGTTGCAGATGTCTTGTGAGGTACATACCAAATGGGGCATTATACTCTATAATGGGCCTAATGAGGGATGAGTACAGTGGGACAATAACCTCCTTTTTTCTGGATTAAAAACCCTTAATGATGAGGTGTGCCACATAGAAGGATTTCCTGACTTTTGTGGTGATGTGGTTATCGAAAGTGAGACCACTGTCCACCTGTGTCCCTAAGTCTCTCATCACACTTTCAATGTTTAGTGTACTGCCACCTATGTGGTAATTCATGGGTACATGTTTTTTTCCAAAGTGGATAACTGTACATTTCTTGGCATTAAGCTTAAGCCCATGGCTCTGGCACCAGGAATCTGTTTCTGCAAGGCCCTTTTGCAGAATATCCACATCATTTGGGGATTCAGTAATGGCTCCCAGTTTGCACTCATCTGCGAACTTTGTTAGCCAGAGTCCCTTAGTGTTGGCCTGTACTTCAGAGAAGTAGATGCCAAACAAGAGTAGTCCCAGGACTGAACCCTGAGGTACTCCACTTGTCACTTGTCTGGAGCTGGATTTGGAGTCGGCTACTTTTACAGTCTGGGTTCTGTCAGTAAGCCAGTTGGCAACCCATCGAGTGATGTAGGGATTTATGCCCAGCTTAGTAAGTTTATCTATGATTCCAGAGTGGGGGATGGTATTGAAGGCCTTGGCGAGGTCCAGATAGGCTGTGTGGACTGTCTTACCCTCGTCCACAGCTCTGGAGACTGATTCAAAGAAGTCAATCAGATTCAGGAGACAAGATCGGCCCATCACAAACCCAAACTGGGTGGGGTTCAGTGTTTGAAGGTTGCCAATGTCTTTGTTTATAAGTTCCATGATAATGCGTTCCATGCCCTTGCAGATCAGGCTTGTCAGACTGATGGGACGGTAGTTCCCTGGATCCAAGGTGGATCCCCCCTTGTGGAGTGGGATAACTGTAGCTGTGAGCCACTCAGTAGACACAAAGCCTGAGGTGGGGCTATGATTAAACATGACACTTAGGTGAGGTGCCAGTTAATTTTGTAGTTCATGTAGTACACAGCCTGGGATGTCATCTGGTCCCATGGATGCTGTATTCTTAGCTTTGGAGAGTGCGGTTTCTACCTGTGTGGCCATGATTACCGGAATTTGGCAATCTTTTGGTATTGAGATGGACCCTTTAGGGGGTGAGAGGGGGGTGAAGTTGGCACTAAATCGATCTGCCAGGATATTGGCGATATCCTTGGGATCAGTATATTTAATGCCGTTCTGTTGTAGCTCAGAGCAGATCTGAGCATTGCCATTTAGATTCTTGACATAACTATAGAATGCCTAGTGGTTGTCTTTGGAATCTTTGGCAATTTTATTTTTGTAACTAGCTTTTGAGGATGTTATGAGGGATCTCAGCTTCTTACTCAGGCTGGTGAGGGAGTTTTTAGGATCCTGGGATTTTCCTCTTTTCTGCAACAGTTTCTTCCTTCTGTTATATAGTTTGTTTATAGCAGGGGACCACCAGATTGGCTTCCTTTTTTTGGAGAAGAGTATCTTAGTTCTATTTGGGATGGCATGATTCATGCATGAGTGGATGTGCTTGTACAGTGCCTTAGTGTAGGATTCTGCAGTTGAACTTTCAGATCCCTTCTGCATGGGTGTCATGAAGTTTGTCACTTCTGACTTCAGTAGCATGAAGTTGGCTTTGGAGAAGTTTTTTAAGGAGGTTTCCTTACTGGGGGGTGGGGGTGGGATGTGGATGTCAAGGGTGATTTGCTTATGGTCAGACCTGACCAATGAGGGGGTGACCACTGGTGTGGAGCATCTATCTCCCATGTTGGTAATGACCAGGTCTAAGATATTGGAGCACCTGGTGGGACAATGGATTAGTTGATTCAGGGTGTTGGAATTTATGAATTCCAAGAACCAATGGGAAAAGGAGTTGGTACCCGAGTAGTTTTCCCAGTTAATGGCAGGGTAGTTGAAATCACCCAGTATTAGGGTGTTTGGTTGTATCTTAATATTTTCCAGTATGTTTAGAAAGGTGTAGTGAGAGTCTTGGGGCATGGTGGGGGATTTGTAGCAAACTACAATTTGGATTGCAATCTTACCTAGTGTTAATTGCACCTGGAGAATTTCAGATGCATTGTGTTGGGCAACTAGCCTGGAGGTGTGAATATCCTTGGTGAATATGGACACTCTTCCACCTTTAGTGTTTCAGTCTTGGTTTTGTGGCTGAAAAGTGTGGTAAGAGTTGTAGCCCGGTATTGCAGGGGTGCTCTCTGGAGCCTTGAACCAGGTCTCAGTTACTGCACAGATATCAGTGTTCTGCATTTTTAGGAGTGCCTTGAGAGAGTGCATTTTGAGGTTTAGACTTCTAGCACTGAGTAGCATTACCTTCAGATTTGCATGCTTGTATCTGTTGGTTTTATCCTTTGAACCTTGCCTAAAAAAGGCACTATAGGGGTGGGCAAAAGCTTTAGCCAGTAACCTGAATCTCAGGGGTGACAGGTGCAGACCATCTCTGGCAAAGCATCATGGTCTGTCGATCTTGTCTTCCCAGGCAGACAGATACTGGATCCCCTTTGAATGACACCAGAAGCTTAGCCAATTGTTGAAGTCAATCATTTTGTCCTTATACTGTGTTAACATTCTGGGCAATGGCAGGATGCTACTCAGGGCTAGGGTCATACCTGCCTGTGCACATGATCCAAGAGATCTTCCATGTCTCTTTTCATGTAGTCCAGGGAGGTATGTCTCAAGTCATTCACTCCGGCATGGACAATGACAGAGTTGTATTTGTACTTGTTGTGGAGTGACTTGAGTGCATGCATTATGTGGCGGATCCTGGCACCTGACAGGCAGCTGACTAATTTTCTCCTTGTTCAGCCTGGTGAGTGGGACATCAGTGTGCCTGACTATAGAGTCACCTATGCCTAAAGTGTTGGGTACATTGTCTTGCCTTAGGGGCTGTTGTTGGGTGGCACACTGGTGTTGTGAGCTATGTGTCACTTTGGTTGTGACTTGTGTTTGTTTGCATTTTAGCTTTGGAGATCCTTGTTGCTTGGGCAGGTTAATGTTAAGGGCCTCTGCATATGTGGGTTTAGTGTTGCTATGTGTGGGTGCTGCTGGTGTGGGTTTTGAAGGGCTATGAGTTGTTTGAGGTGTAGTGCAGGTGTTAACCTTCTCCTCTTGACTGTCTAGCACAATCTTGGCCGGTGAGAGCTTTGCTTCCAGTTTGGCTATGTAATTGCATCTCTTGCAAGTTGTAGTGTTGAGTGGTAGGAGGAGAGGATTGTCTGTGTACATGAGGCAGTTGCCGCATTGCCCCAGTATACCGAGATTCACCAGGTGGACAGGAGAAATCACTGGAAGCTGACCCTTGGACATGCCTGTTTAGGTGCTTTTTTGTAAAGTATAAGAGCTGTTTTCCCTTACCTTTGCAAGGTACTTTGCAGTTATAGGCTGTTTAGTGCCTTCAATTAATTTCTCCTTATTGACAAGGAGAGTTGAGTGCTTGTATCAGTTTCAGGCTTCCTAGTGGTTTCCATCAGGTTCTAGAGCAAGTGCTAGTCACAGGGGTTCAGTTTTTGGTGCTACTATTGAGAAACCAGCTAGTTCTAAGGGAAACTTTGAAGAGCAGACTTTCTGGCACCTGGAATAGTTTAACTGCAGTGATGCACTATGTTAAAAATGTGCAAACACACACGTTTTTAAGCCAGAAAGTTGAAAGGGATAGAAATCAGCCCAAAAAGGCAATTACAATTTCCAAGCTGGAAACCACTCCTCTAGCATTAGATAGGCAGTACTATGCTCACCACTCCCACGGGTAAGCAATAGGACTTCCCTCTGCCACAGCAAAGTCTGGATAGCTCTGAATACAGAAAATAAAGTCCTGAGACAAGCAAAGCCTGGGATATGGACTGGCTAGGAAAGGTGGGAAACGAGCAAACAAGATAGTATTTTTTTTTGTTAAAACAGGCTAAACAATGCAATAATACAGTAAATAAACACAGAAAAGCCTAACACACTGGAGTATGTAGTCCTAAAGAGTAAATGCAATTAAAACTCTACAAAATCAGCAATTTAAAACTTTTTAAATGAAGCAAGGCAAGTGCGCAACTAAAAAACAATTTAAGAGGCAGTAATACAGCAGAATAAGTAGCTAGTCTACATATACAGAGAAGTCTATGGCCGGGATTCACTAATCCTCCGTGTAAGACTAAATAAGTCTTCCTCGGAAACTGCAGCCTAAGAGGATGACGTCAGCGCGCCTTTCATACTCATGAGGGTGTGCTGACTCAACTCTAAGGCTAACACGGAGCATGCACGAGTGCAGGGGGCATGTCAGACTGCCAAGCAGTCCAAAAATCCACGCCCCTGCAAGTCCCTCAATCTGCAAATGTCAACTGAAATGAGCGAGTCCACTCAAATGTGTACATACCCAACATTACACTCCCCCACATTCTAAATCCCTGTACAATTCTAAAATGTAAAACTTTCCTTTTTTTTTTTTTATTATTCCCAATATAGCTGCCCGTATTTGCACGTTTGCGTGGGTTTGTCCATTGCTTAGCTACAGTTAGCAGTTTAGAGTTCGAAGAGGATAAAAAGAAACTTATATGCAAATTAAGCCAAATAGCAATAGCGTAGTGGTAGAGCCTTCACACAAAGGGGAGGCATTCCCGGTTTGACTCCCACCACTCCCCTTTCTATTTTCTGTAGGAAACCGGTATAGAAAAATAATTCCTGACATTTATCTTTAAAATTTTAGTAAAAAGCATTGAAATAGCCTATGTAGTAGTGAACAATATTATATATATATATATATATATATATATATATATATATATATATATATATATGAGAAGGTGAATTGGTTATGCATACTGATGAATGCATAAGTAACATATCTTAAGCAATGTGAAGCACTGCTAAGCAAAGTTTACCAGTATTAAGCACATTTAGGTATAAATGCTCATAGCTTAGCACTGCTTTAACTAGTGCAATGGCTTTGCGTGGAGCTGCGCATCGCGCCAACTAGCGCAAACAAAGCATGTTTGTGCGTAGCTGCGCACCGCGCTAACTAGCGCAATGTTGAGCAACATCGAGCAATGTTGGGCAAAGTTGAGCAAAGTCGGCTAAACACAGCCACACCCCCTAGCTGGTCTGGCTAGTAGTAAAATAAAAAGCAATGACAGGCCTCGAACCCGAGATACTGTGCACCATAATCACAGTACTGAACCACTAAGCCATGACAGCTTTTGATATTCATGCATTGTCAACACGCATATACATATTAATGAAAGTTTACCCAGTGTTAAGCAGGTGTGCTTTCAGCTGAGAATTTTCAAAACCGGCCAATCACAAATAAGTGCGTGGAATGAGGCATATTTAAGCTCCATAGGCAGGAATACTTGCCATAACTGGTTGTAGCTCCCATCTGCAGGCAGTATGGCTGGTGTTGGTGAGGGCTCTCACTTTCGAGGACAACGGTGGGGCATTGAGGAGTCAAAAGTGATGGTTTGGCTCCTCGTCCATAATCATGATGCCAGACTCCTGCAGGGCCAGTTCCAGGGCACTGAATACAAAGCGGAAGCCTGGAACCATCTCGCACATGATCTCACCAGTGCCACAGGCGTCCCTCAGACTGGTGAGCAGGTCAGACACCATTACTCAGACCTGAACAGACGCAAGGTAGACTGACTGAACCAGTGGATACAGGAGGCCTGTGGGATGGAAAATGCCCCACTACTGAGTAGGTAGCTATGGAATGAATTATGTAAGAACTGCTATCGTAGTCTATATTATGGATAGGTATGTCTCAACATCACTTCATTTACTTCACAGCTGCAGGTGTCTGTGCTACAAATCAGCAAGCCTATGCAGATAGACTGCTAAGGCTGTGCCACCAGGCAGGTTAGTAATTATTATGCATGTATTGTTATATAAAATAAGTGAGAGAGCCTGAAAAAAGTGTTGTAGCCAAATAATAAATGTATAATAAGTCTTGAATAACATCTCTGCATGTACTGTTATATAAAATAAGTGAGAGAGCCAGAAAAAGAGTGTTGTAACCCATTAATAAAGGTATAATACGTCTTGAATGAGTCTTCAGCATGCACTGATTTATCAAATAAATGAGAGAGCCTCTAGAAAAGTGTGTAATGTAATTAATAAAGGTATAATTCCTTGAGTGTGTCCATGTCACTTTCTTCGAAATGTTGTACTCTTGCATTATAGAAATAGTAATGTTGTATTAAGTGCTGTCAACCCACACTTGGGTAGGCCCATAGAAAGTGGATGAAGGGAGTGCCAGTAGCTGTTAAGCATATATACAGTCCTCAACTGTTGGTTCATGGCTGGCATGTAGAGGTAAACTGGCACATGAGTAGCTTGTTATTGTGTTCCCCAGAAATGTCAGTGTGCTGCTAGAAATGTAGGGGTCTGTTAAAATATAACTGATAATGTCACTTGAACACATCCAGATATGTAGATATATAAATATAAATAAAATATATAAATATGAAGCAGTAACATCTGCTTCCTGGACAGTTTGTATGTTAGATACAGGTCAGGTATATAAGGAACTAGCAAAACCCATTTCACAATTTAACGGACATTGCCTAGTATAATAAGACATGTATGGGATATATACCTGCAGTCAGTATGAATGTAGTGTAAACTATAAGTACATATAAGTTGTTAATGGAGGTATCTTTTTACACCCTACTGTATGTGCATAAACAATGCAATTCCACACCTCAATGGGTATGTCTAATCTCAAAACATTTGTTGGGACATATGTCCTATTGGTTTATAAATATCTGCATTTACTTTGATGCATGTGCCCTGTTCAGATACCACAATCTTGGTGGCCTGTTGCCACCAATCAATCCTGCATGCTGTTGGAATGTCCATTATTGTTTTATATATGCATGTGTTATGCTTGTTGTTCAACTGTTGGAACTCTGGTGTGCTGGGTTAATGGGAATATTACTGCATGCTGTTACAACTAATTTGAAATGCTGTTGGCTGTTACCAATCCATATTGTCATTAAATCCTCCTAAACACAGAATGTATGGGAAGGCCGGTCCCAGCGGACCCACCTGTCCCACCTCAGCTGGCAATGGTACCTGGCACCAGTAGGTCTGGTGCCCAGCCTGGGACCTCCTCCTCCATTGGCCCTGTGCCACCTTTGGGTAGAAGCACTGCAGGGGATGAGGTTTGTTCCCCCTCTGCAAGCGTGGCCAGAGGAGGGCCACCTATCACCCTCCGAATGGTCCGGGCTGTGGTGCGTAGGGAGATCGAGCGTTCAGTCGCTGATCCTCTATGCCAGCTTGAGGCACATGTGGCATGACTCATGAGTGAGCCTGCCCCTCCTATGCAGCCCCCAGCACAGCCACCCTCTGGGCTGTGAAGGTGCAGTGGTGACTGCCCATGGGTGGGGATCTCAGTTCCACTGTTGCCATCTGTGGGCTCATGGGCTTGCGATTTCCAAACATCCTTCCCCATCAATGTTGTTTACCCACCACTTGTCATATTCTGCCCCTGTATGCATCTTGTTTGTCTTGTCTGTTTACCTCCCCAACCTACCTCCCCAAATATACCTACTTCCCCTACCCCACATTCCACTCTCACCTGAAAAAAAAAGGGCAATCTGCTCCCAAAAAAAATTACACCCCATACATAGCTGCCCATTTTGCACACATGTCCGATAGACACATAAACTTTTATTTAATTGGCAGTACAACAAACTTTGTTGTCCTTATCCTTCTCTCAGGGGTGGAAGGTTTCAAATTTCCATCCAAATTACTAGCATATGCACAGCTGTTGCTGTTAAAGAAATGGGCAGCTATGGACCATCCCTACACCCATCCTGCCCATCCCAAGCTGTTTTCCCTACTGTCTTTTCCTCTTTGTGCCCTTTTTCACCACTTTCCTATCTCCCCATTTTCTTTTCTTTCAAAGAAATGAGCGTGGGGTTAGCGGGAGTAAGCACTTTTAAGCAGTAGTTAGCGGGTTTGCGCAAGTGTGCGCTTGTGTGCGCTTAGCTAAGTATTGCTAAGCTTCACGCAAACCCCGCAAACCCGCTTACAACTGCTTAAAAGTGCCTTAGTTACCCTGCATGTGAGGGCCCTTGTTCTGCTCAGCAGCAAAATAAAACACCACTGTCAGTCTCAAAACCCGGACACACTAGACTGCATGAAGTACCACTAAGCCACAGTAGATATACAGCAGGTTGTTGCTGAAATATATATATCATTCATCAGAATGAGTGAATGTAAAGGAAAGATAGGAATGCCATAACACAAAACCTGTTCTGTGGAACTTTACCAGCAGTTGTTGTGGAATTGCATTACATGACTGTGATAACAGAACCAGACATTCTAGCAGAAATAATGTTACAGCAACACTTTACAATCCCCACACAGTATCATAGCAGGGCAATCCCCACCCAAATGTACAAAATACCTGTGTGTTCAGGGTCCAGCAAGGGTGTAGGTAGCGATACTCAGTACTGGAATTGTCCAGTTATCATGAGCATCCTGTGCTAATGTCAACAATAAAAAAAGCACCAACTGTGCAGAAGTGAGTACATTAATATTCACAGTATAGCAGTTCACAAACAGTTCATGTGCCAAATGAATACATCTCAATAACTACATATTTATGGCAGCTAAATGTATAAGTAGAAAAGAAACTACATACTCCCATGTATCTTGTGTTAGCATTTGTAGGGGTGAGTACAATTCTACACTGACAACTGCGTACTGGAAGTGGCAACATTCAGGTCTGAGTACAACATTCAAATCACTGGCTACACCCCTAGCTTCAGATATAAGAAGTATACCAAACTTCTGACTTACACAACGGTGTCCACAGCAAACAAGCATGGGCCCCACTTTGGAAAACTGAAAGGGCTACACCTACCTGACCTAGCAATTTATAGCATTGTGTTGCCATGAGAGTGAGTACTGCAATTACCACACAGCAGGCTGCATGCAATTACCAAATGGTGGCCACCAATTGGTGCAGAGGCCATCACATGCACATGTGCAGATACCTATAAAAGCAGGCTGTACTTGCTGTCCACACATGCAATCATTTCATTGCAGCTACAGAGAGAGAGAGAGAGAGAAAGAGAGTGAGCGAGAGAGAGAGAGACACACAGACAGACAGACAGACAGACATACACCGACATCTACAACAAGAGCAACAGCAACAGCAACAGAAAAAAAAGATATTAAAAAAAATATATATTCAAAAATATATATATATTAAAAATATATATATTAAAAAGAATTATACAAAACACACGGAACTGACAAATACAAACACATACATACAAAGGAAAGGTATGTAACAGATATGTATTTACTGGCATGTAGTAGATGTTTTTGAAGAGTACTCTACATACTTTAAATCATCCATATGTGGCAGCAGTACGTATCTATGCACAGATGCCCTCCATAACTACTGCCATGGAGAAATCAGTGTGTAGCTGTGTGCAGTGGGATATGACTGTGACATATGTAGTTCAGCATTAAATGTCAAACAACTGATCCATGTTATCTGTGTTCTGTACAGTAGTGTGTACAATGTCTGTTTGTGGGAGTAGCGCATACAGTTATATAAACATGGATGTGACAGAGTAACAAATGCATGATAATCATACTAAAGTGTAACTTAGCATTGGCAACAGCTGTACCAGGCTAGTATGCTAATCTAACATTCGCAGCTATATATACACCCTCTAATATTACTGCGTGCTCACATGTGACACCTGTTCATGTTGCAGCAAGGCCCAACAGGTCAACCGTGAGGTCCATGGACTTACAACAGTGTGGACCGTGTGTGTGTATGGCACACACATATGGAGAGATCAGTCTGTGTCAGATATATTAGCATCTGTACACGTGCATAGAGCAAGGGACGTACTGCAACTCTTTGTGAAGGGTGGACATATATATGTTGGTGAAGGTTGTTTTGTGCATATTTCTATGTAGGTTGTAGTGTGTGGCAAACACGACAGCATACAGTGCTGGTATATGACATGTGGTGGTTAAACACTGTGGGTATGATTTGTCAGGTTTGCAGTGTTGCAGTCAGTGAGGCCTGCTAAAGCTACATGGGCTGAGAACACCTTCAATGCATTCCGCACAACACTGTACAATATTACTACATAACTGTATACCTCACAACCTATTCCCACCATGAAAGGTGGACTGTATATGTGCCTATATGTATATCTATATGTACACCAATGGATGCTAATATGTATGTGTATATATACATATATATATATATATATATATATATATATATATATATATATATATATATATATATATATATATATATATAGATATAGATATATATCTACAGAGAGAGAGAGAGGGTCATATTTACTGCGACAGATGCCTGGTGACAAAGCCATGGACTCAAGCTCAATGTTGAAACTGCATTGACACCCCTTCTGGCAAAACCTCCGTACCCATGAACTACCACATAGGTGGTAGTCTACTTAACACCGAAAGTGTGATAAGAGACCATGGGACACAGGTGGACAGTAGTCTCCCCTTTGATAATCACAGTGTCACACTAGTCATGTAATCTGTCTACGTGGCACACCTCCTCACAAAAGGTGTGTAATCCAAGGAAATATAGGTCAGTGTTCCCCTCTACACATCACACATAACACCCATTATAAAGTACAATGCCCCATGTGGTATGTACCTCACAAGACATCTACAGCAACCGGAAAGGCCACAGACATACCTCACAAAGAGTGATACCAGCCTCAAACAGATGCCCTATGCAGACTGTCTCACAAAACCACAGCTAGACTGTGTTGCATACTGCCTACCCAGAGGTGATCTCTGCCTAACATACAAAGGTATGTCAAACCCAGAGCTGTTGGATATGCTCCACGTAAACAGATCACAATCCCTATGAGCTACACGCTCTAGGGACCTAAACCTTGTCACCTCAATAGACAGAACATGCTGGAGGGATAGATTCCTATCTCAGAGACATCCCATACTCTGGAAAAAAACACTTATCAATAGCAAACCAAGCTCCTCATTAGCAGTCGTCATGAATAATCCTGATGATTGGATGGGAGATAGGAAATACACACCGGGAATCACCTCTGCACTCTGCTGGACAGGGGCACGTGAAATTAGGTTACATGTGTGTCAAAGGCCAGGGTAGCATATGGCTAGGCTTCTATAGGCCTTAGGGCCAATAGCCTATTACCTACCTATGAACTGATACACACCCACATGTACTTGCTGCAATAATTGCTATGTGAGGTTGACTGAGTGTGATGGTGAATGTGTTGGTGAATGTGTCGAGGTTCTATCAATGTGTGATAGCTTAGTGGGAAACTGTTTCCGTCATGCTATTTTGTGTCCTAGCTCTGATCCCAGCAAAAGATGTGTATGCTATTGCTAGGCAGAAAAAGCAGTATGGCATATGGTCTGACATAGTCCCTTGGTGTGGACAGGGGTGTGCCATTGTAGGCTAAAGCAGTACATGTATGCTTATTGATTGGTATTGCTGGTGAATCCAAATCCCATATGAACTATAGTACTACCTGAAGCTGTATGCCTAAACAGCACAGTATGGTGTATGTCCACATTGCTTGGAAACACTGTTATGTGTGTTCCCTGTAGTCCTCACAGATTACATACCTCAGGCATAATGTTTTGTAAGTACTGACACACAGTACTGTATGGTACACAGGTAAAGCTCATCTGGGTTGCCATAACTTTGTGTCTTGTATGTATGTGTGATGTGTGTGTGGGTATGCCTGTAACATACCCTCGGTCATATGTGTGTTACAGGATATAAGTGCGTATCTAGCAACATGTATAGTCTAGTACAGCAGTATGCCACCTATACTAACGAATGTGCACATATGTTAGGCAGGGGTTTGCTTTCAACAACTAGTGTGGTATACTGGTAAAACTGTAACTGGACTTTACAATCATTGCAATGGTTGACATATTTCATTATGCATTAGCTTGATATATACCTCCTGTGGCTAGGTGGTGCATTGTGTCACATACAGTGTGACATGTATTGTTGTATAGTCTTACATACTGGTTTATGTTTGTTGCTGTGCAGAACATAGTTTGATATATAGAGCGTGCCAGACACTGTCAGGCAGTTGTGGTATGAGCACTGATATGTGGTATTGAAAGTGTGTATCATCTGACAGCCAATAGGTAGCTATATATGGCAGTTCAGTTATATCTGTACTTTAGAATGTTAAGTGTGCCACATGACTTGCTCACACATATTGTTTCATTGTCTTCCAGGGTCATGGCTCACCATCACAATCTGACATACAGCCCAGCTGAGGATGAGCAGACCCCAACCAGCTTGGTTCAGCACTATGCCCTGCTGTTCTCAAGAACCAGCCAGGACCAGCATGAGTGGACTGCACTGTGGCAAGATGTTGTCCATCAGGTAAATGACATAGGCATGCATAACCGGACATATGAGCAGGTATGCCATCACTGCAGTGATTTACTTAGACATGTCCAGCAGTGTGCGTCTGATGTCCGTAGACAACAGCTTGCCACAGGTGGTTGGGTAGCCATCCATCCCCCCCCCCCTCACCAGAGTGGAGGAGCTGCTCCTCAGCATGGTGGCTCCTGGGCAACAACAACAACAGCAAACATGTATCATCATGGAGGCCGGAGCCACCCAGCGAGTTGACACGGAGCATGCATGTAACATGGCATATCTGTAGACTACTGTTACCTCTATTGGTAGATCATGCATATGTGAGATGTGTACTGTGTAGTTAGAAGATGTGGAGCCTGGTGTTGTGCAATACTGATAATTTGGAACATAATCTGTAGGCATGTGACTGTCAACTGTTGTACTACTGTAAGATTGCAAACCCACGTAGCAATGCCACAGTTGTTGCCACTGACAAACTGTCTCATATGCTTGTAGGTCCCTCTGGTGTGACAGCAAGGCAGCAGACCCATGCTGGTGAGTGTGGTCTACATTTAATATTGCATGATATATGTGCATGTCATAGGTGAGGTGTAGGACATGTACACGTAACACACCTACGCATAATGCATGCTGTGCATGTTTGCTGTGAGACTATGCACATCCCAGTAACGTGTGTAGCTGCCTCAAACACATGCAATACACAGATCATCTCACACAATTGTGCCAAAATTGTAGTGGACATTGGATAGGCAGAGTCGATACACAGGCACACATCATGCACAACATTGTCATACGCAGTACACATTAATATGCTACACATGGCATATTCAGACGCCCCCTGTAAGGTCACACTCCAGTATCCCAAATGTCATCCACACAGCACACATAATATACCTGAGGGGTAGGGGTCTATCATGGGGCTGTGCGACACTCTGCAACACATAACACATTCATGTTAGGCAATGCTCCCTACTGGGCACCTTACAAACCCATGTAACAACTGGTTGTGAAATGGTGAATGTAGCCATGGTACTGCAGTTCAGGTACAGCATGCTAGGTGCCAGTCTGGCACACATTAGTAGCCTTCAGTGACCACATGATGCTGCATAATGCTGGCTCATGGTACTACACCCCATCCAGTTACAGTAACCACAGTACTACACATAGCATTCATTGCTATGCACCTCACTGTTGTGTGTGCAAACATATGCACCTATACACAATATGCATAGCAATCACCATTAGTACAAAGTGACACATATATGTCTTGTAATGCTATGGAGTGTATAGGTCACATGACACACATTGGGTATGTGTGATGTTTAATGTTGCAGTTGTGTTGTAGCAGGCCATGTGATGGCTGGCACTGACATGTACACAATATGTCCTACACTCACCATAACCACTGTACAATGGCTATGTTGAGCAATGGTATTCCATCAGGTATACATGCACCACTCATCCTGCATGTATACATAGCATGCATGTGCTAAACTTATGTCCACAATTATCTGCTAAAGACACAGACGCTGTAATCAGAAATGGATATTTATGTGATGCACAGATACACATGCAGCCATGGTATGTATATCTGTGAGTGATGGTGCACAGGACATTGCAGAGCTTTCAATACTTGCACAGAAATGTTGTGTCCATGTACACATTGCGTTCCAGGGTTAGGCCAATCACTGAACAACAACACACATGCATCAGAGCCATGTATACTGTTATTAGCAAGGGCTGTCTACACCCGCACTGCATGCTGTTGAGCAACACACGTCCTGAATGCTGACATGTGATATGACTGTTTGGCTTGTGATACTTTACCCCACCATCAACCGCTATTGAGTATGTTCTAGATTGCCGGTGGTGTGTGTGTGTGTGTGTGTGTGTGTGTGTGTGTGTGTGTGTGTGTGTGTGTCTGTTTAAGTGAGGAGTGCATTTGTGTGCATGTTTGATGTCACTGAACAAAATAGTGATGATGAGGATAGGTGTGTTAAGGCACAGGCATGTTTGCCAGGGTCTGTCATTGGGCCACCAATCGACAGAACACAAGTTTCCACCCCATCCATGCACACAGTCATACTGCCAATACATCCATCACCAATGCCCTTAGCTGAGGGACAGTGTACAGTCAGCATTGGCCAGGACAGTGTGGTATCTATGGCACATGCATCCTGACACAGCAGCCATACCCAGATGTCTGGAAGGGTACCACATAGGCAGATGTCCAGGGGTTCTCGTCGGAGCACTGCTGCTCATCATGCCCCTGGCAGATGTGCCACAGTTCTTACAACCTCAAGCATGTTCCAGGCTGTCATGGAGGCTCAGGCATGTATGGAACGGTACACCAGACAGGGACTAATGGCACAGAGGGCACATAACACTGCTGTAATTGACAGTATCCATGACCTAGCAGGTGCCATCCGTAATTACACTGAGGTCACTAATAGACATTCGGGCGAGCCATTAGATGTCCTCTGTAATGTCATGTCCATGTGTCAGGACAGTGCAGGATGACTGAGACGTCGACATGGACGTATGCCAGCAACATCAGCAGCTGGCAGTCGCCACGGACATCCCTCAAGCCACAGCTGCTCCCATAGTGTCAGTACCAGCCCCAGCAATGTTGAGGGTGGGCTGTCCATAGACCGTCCTAGAAGACCACATGCACGTGGCTCTGGACAATCCCAGGAGGGACCTGGGACCAGTGTACATCTGTCCATATCTGAGGATAGTACCCAGTCTGGCTTAGTATCTGATACTCTCAGTAGCACACCTGCCAGGCACAAGTACCATGTCTGTGGCCAGAGATGGTGATCTGTATAGCCTGGCAGGTACAGTCTGTGGCTGTCCCACAAATTCTTGTATATGGCAGCCACATGGTGGAACTGTGTGCATGCAGACACACACACATAAAACAGACATCTAGGGCTAACACATACCTGCACACATTACATCAACATTGGCCCATAGCAGTACTCTTGGCCCTCACACACACACACACACACACACACACACACACACACACACACACACACACACACACACACACACACACACATACATGTCAATTGTATGGCTCAGTGTAGGCCTCTGGCAAACCAACAACACACCCTGTGCATATGATGAAACCTGTGTCACCTCCTGTCATCTGTAAAATTGATGCAGGAACAGGCTACCATGGTGCTGATGCACAGGGTGACTTTACAGCAGTATAGCAAAGTTAGCATGTTGTCAGCAGTAGAGTGTAATGATATCCTTGAAGGTGTAGCTGAGCAGGCATCACGCATTAAAGCTATGATTGTCAATGTAGTATTGTTTATGCCAGTGTTAGTTCCAATAGTGTATTGTCCGCCCATGTGCCACTTGGCTGATGTGTGTAGTATTGGTGGCATGTGTTAGAGAGTGGACAGTACATGTGGGATGTGTGTAGCACAGATTTGCAGGTGTACATTTGTGTACATGGTGGAGGTGCACTGCCTGCATGTACGTGCATAGGGGACGCATGGGTAGGGTGACATGCCCTGTGTTACCCAGTAACACTCCATAGTTTCTATTGGTGGCCAGTATGCATTGTACTACACACATTTTGGCACTTGAGTACACATGTGTGTTTGACATGGTTTGACACTGTACTGTGGGTGATACTGTTACTATCTGTCATTGTTTTGCATTCTGGTAGTATACATAACCTCAACAGCCTGACCATAAACAATCGTTAGATGATGTCTTGACAACTGACACACAGATGTTGGACACACAGTAACATTTGGATCCTTCAAGTACTATACGATGCCAGTAACCAGTGGTATTCACCTGCACCCATTCCTGAGACCACTTCTGTTTGCCATATAGATATCTTAGGTACAAGCAATCACAGTAGGGATATGTCCGTCCACGTCTGGAAATGCATACTGTGGCCTATAATGCATTCTCCAGATGACACACACATCCTCCACAAGGGTATCATACAGACAGATTCCTGTTGTCAAACCCATGCTGTAAAGCTATAAGCCAACCAGAGCATAGTCATCCACCTTTACGAAACATAGTATCCCCACAGTACCACATAGGTAGTAGCCACCACCATGTTGAACAGGTACCGATGTGTACATGCAGCCAAGTGTTACATCATCTCTACTTTGGTAATCACATTTCCAAAGGTATTTAGAAATCTCTTGCTGGATCACATAAGCAATAAGGGGTCTGCATGCATATCCACAAAGGTTGTTGTACACCTATAATGAATAGCCATCATTGACAGACTTTGCTGCATTTGAATAGGTCTGTAATATACCTCAGCCATAAACCCTCACTCACACAATTCAATAGAAACCGTAATGAGTGTGTGTGACATGGATGACCTAGGCCAGGGATCACTGCAGTGGCTGGCCTTGTCACAAGCATACAGATGTGACCTAAGGTCTGGAAAGTGGCAGCACACTCTGGCAAAGAGGACAGATGTGTTCATGGAGAAAGCAGGGTTCCCACCTATGAAATAATTGAGGTCATATGTATGTATATGTATTTGCCACACAGCTACCTGACATGTGCAATGCACATACTGTTGTCATACTGATATGTCATACAGTAGTAAAAGCAAAGCCCACAACACATTGACCAACAGTGTCACACACATAGAGCACACACACACCAAATGCAGGTTTCAAACCCCTACCTAACTACTTCATGATACTAGAGGAATATGCATTAACACGACACGCTATACACATTACTGGGAGTTTGTTTTTCCACAGATATATTTGTAGGATGGTGACGTCATCATTTGTATACCACTTTTAAGGTGTTTTACTACTCTCAAAAAAGGTTGCCCCTCTCCAAGGAGATCATACATACACTTGTCAAGTGCAGGATTCAAACCCCTACTTAATTACTTCATGATACTAAAGGAGTACAAATTAACACGACGCGCTATACATATTACTGTGAGTTCTTTTTCAACAGGTATATTTGTAGGATGGTGACATCATCAGACTTGAGAATGATTTGTATACCACTTTTAAGGTGTTTTACTACTCTCCAAAAAGGTTGCTCCTCTCCAGCGAGATCACACATGAACACACACATTTGTCAAGTACAGGATTTAAACCCCTACCTAACTACTGCATGATACTAGAGGAACACGCATTGACACAACATGCTATACACATTACTGTGAGTTCTCTTTTTCCACAGGTATATTTGTAGGATGGTGATATCATCAGACTTGAGAAAGATTTGTATACCACTTTTAAGGTGTTTTATTACTCTCAAAAAAGGTTGCTCCTCTCCAAGGAAATCACACACTTGTCAAGTGCAGGATTAAAACCCCTACCTACTTCATGACACTAGAGGAGTACGCATTTACATGATGTGCTATACACGTTACTGTGAGCTCTTCTTTCCACAGGTATATTTGTAGGATGGTGACATAATCAGACTAGACAAAGTGGGTTACATTAGGTGGGCTACATAGAAAGAATATCTAAACACTTTGGCCATGTGATCATCAAAGGAAAGTTTACTATGACCTGTGTCCCCAGGGCCATAATGACTTTCTCTGTACATATCGGATTACCACCTATGTGGTAATTTGTGTGCACTTTGTTTTATCCAAAGGGGATGACTATGCATTCTTTGGCATTCTGCTTAAGGGCATTGTTTTGACACCAGGTATCTGTCTCTGTAAGACCCTTCTGGAGGATGTCTGTGTCAGTCATAGAGTCAATTATGGACCACAGTTAGCAGCCATCTGCAAACATGTTCAGCTATACTCCTCCCATGCTTGCCTGTACCTCTGAGCAGTATCTACTGAACAGGTGGGGTCCCAGGACCAAGACCTGTGTGATGCCATTTGTGACTGGTTTAGAGTCAGACATGGCACCTGCAACCCTGAACATGTGTGTTTGATCTGTGAGCCACTTGGCCACCCATCCTGTGAAATAGCTGTTAATGTTCAAACTGGTAAGCTTGTCCATGATGACAGAGTGGGGAATGGTGTATAAAGTCCTTAGAGAGGTCCAGGTGGGCTGTGTGGACTACTTTCACCTCCATCTATGTCCTTGGTAACTGTTTCAAATAAGTCAACTAGGTTTAGGAGGCAGGATCTGCTTTTAACAATGCCAAGTTGGGTAGACTCCAGTGTCTGGAGGTCCCCAATGTCCCTGTTTATGGGTTCCATGATAATTTATTCCATAGCTTTGCAGACCAGGCTGAGTAGATCTATAGAACAATGGTTTCCAGGTTCTGTTGTGGCACCCCCTTTGTGGAGCTGGATGACTGTTGGTGTATGCCATTCTTTGGGTACATAACCTGTGGTACGATTGAGTCTGGACAGTGAATGTAGGTAAAGGTGTAGTTCCTTTTGGGGCTAGTGTAAGACACAGCCTGGGACACCATCCAGTCCCATTGATGTGTTCTTAGCTTTGGAGAGGGCTGTCTTTACCTGCATGTCCATGAAGTCTGGGGCTCTGCATTCTTCTGGGATGGACACAGGCCCTTTTGGGGGTGATGGTGGGGAGTTTGCACTGAACCTGTCCCCCAGGATGTAGGCAATGTAAGTTGGTTCAATGTATTTCTTGCCATTTTTCAGTAGCTGACAGCATATTTGGAAGTCGCCACCTACATGTTTGGTATAGCTAATGAAGACTTTGTGGTTGTTATTCTTACATTCCTTGGCAATTTGTCTTTATAAACTGGCCTTGGATTATTTTATGAGCGATCATTGTTTCTTCCTAATAATGATCAGTGATGCCTTTCCTTTTGTGAAGTTTGCTCTATCATGTGTTCGTTTCCTCCTGCTGTTGTCTAGCTTATTTATGCGTGATGACCACCAGATTGGTTTCTTATTTTTGGAGGAGTGCATCTTGGTCTTATTTGGGATGTCTCGATCAATGCAGCCCTGTAGATGCTCATAGGATGCACTTGTATGTTATTTGGCAAATTGTATGGCATTATCCTATAGCAAGGGGCCTTTGGAACTTTCCACTTTGGTCTTGGGAAGTGTGCAGTTTGCTTTTGAAAATGTCTTCACAGTGGTTTCATTGACTGGGGTGGGGGGGTGGGATGTGGATGTCCAGTGTGATTACTTTATGATCTGATATTACCAGTGAGGGGTTTATCTCTGTTGTGGAACACTGGTACCCCTTGTTAGTGATGATCAGGTCTAGTATGTTATCACCTCTAGTGGGTGTGGTGACCAGCTGTTCCAGGGTGTTAGAGTTTTTAAACTCTAGGAAACATTGGGCAAAGGATGTTGTACATGAGTAATTCTCCCACTCAATGTTTGGGTAGTTGTAATCTCCTCATATAATGGTGTTTGATAGGACCTTTGTATTTTCGACTGTTCTCAGGACTATTGAGTGAGGTTCCTGAGACAAGGTAGGTGATCTGTCGCAGGCTACAATCTGATAAGCAGCTTTGCCTGATTTTAGTTGCACTTGCATGGTCTCCAAGGCCTCATGCTGTGCCACTAACTTGTAGGTGTGGCTATCCATAAGGTAAATGGATACACCCCTTCCTTTGGTATTTCACTCGTGGTTTTGGGTCCGAAGATCAGAGGGAATGTGAGTGTTTTACATGGAGCATGTCCAACAGTTCTGTGTTTGACATAGCTTTGTATGTTAGGCAGAGAACACCTCTGAGTAGGCGATATGCAAGGGAGTATGGCTGGAGCATTTTGAGATGGTCTGTGTATGACATGTATTTCAGGCCACTAATGCTCTTTGTGAGGTATTGCTGAAAGCTTTCCAGTTGTTGTAGTTGTCTTGTGAGGTACATAGCAAAAGGGGCATTGTACTCTATTATGGTTCTAGTGAGCGATGAGTAGAGGGGAACAATGTCCTCTTCTATTCTGCATGAGACACCTTTTGTGATAAGGTGTGCCACATAGGAGGATTTCCTGACTATTGTGGGGATGTGATTATCACAATTGTGTCCACTGTCCACCTGTGACCCAAGGTTTCTTGTCACACTTTCAGTGTTGAGTATACTACCGCCTATGTTGTAGTTCATGGCTACAGAGTTTTTAACAAAGGGGATGACAATGTACATTTTGGCATTGAGCTTGAGCCCATGGCTTTGACAACAGCCATCTGTCTCAGTGAGGCCCTTTTGTAGGATGTCCACATCTTTAGTGTTTACAATTATGCCTCCTAGTTTGCAGTCATCTGGAAACTTCAGTAGCCACAGACCTTCCATGTTAAAGTTTACTTCAGGGAAGTAGATACTAAACAGGACAAGACCCAGGACTGGACCCTGTGGTCCCGCACTCCTCACTGGTCCAAAGTCATACATGGAGTCTGCTACTTTCACAGTGTGTGTTCTGTCAGTAAGCCTGTTGGCAACCCATCTTGTGACATAACAATTTATACCTCATTTAGTGGGCTTATCTATATTTACAGAATGTGGGGTGGTGTTGTAGGCTGTGGCAGGTTCTACATAGGCTGTGCGAACCACCTTACCCTTGTCTACAGTTCTGGTGACTGCTTCAATGCCATCTATTAGATTTAGGAGACATGATCTGCATTTTACAAACCTAACATGGTTGTGGTCCAGGGTTTGGGGATTACAACTGTATTTTTTATAAGTTGTATGATGATACATTCCATGGCCTTGAAGGGCAGGCTCATCAGGCTAACGGGCGCTAGTTCCTGGGGTCAGTGGTGTCTCCACCCTTGTGTAGTGGGATAACCATCACTGTGCACCATACAGGTGGCACAAAGCCTGAGGTGTGGCTATGACTGAACATGGTACATCGGCGTGGTGCCTGTTCATTCTGTGGTTTGTGTAGAACACAGCCTGGGAGGTTATCTGGTCCCATGGCTGCTGTGATACTGGCTTTGGAGAATGTTTTTTACCTGTGCAGCCATGATGACAGCAACTTTGCAGTCTTCCATTATAGTGATGTGCTCTTTCATGGGTGAGAGGGGGGTAAAGTTAACACTGATCCTATCTGCAAGGGTGTTGGCAATATCAGTTGGGTCTGTATATTTAGTGCCATTGAGCTGTAACTCAGAACAGATCTGAGTGTTGCCATGACATGGACCTGTCTGTTGTGCAGAGATCTCCTGAGTAGACAGTATGCAACAGAATACAGATTGGGTTAAATTCAGTCTTGTTGCATTGGGAAACTGTGAGGCCAGTAATCCTCTTGTTGAGGTACTTCAGTGGTCTTTCCAGCTGCTGACGGTGCCTAGTCGGATTCATCACAAGTGTGTTGTGGTACTCTCTGATGGGTCTGATGATTGATGAGTAGAGGGAACCTCCTTTGACCTACATGCACAGACCTTGGCAGGTTGTGTGAACACATAGCATGATTTTCTGAGCACTTTGTGAATGTGTTTCTGGAAGTAGAGATGATTAACCACATTTGTCCATAGATCCCTTATTATCACCTCCATATTTAGCCTAAGTGTGTCAGCATGCCCAGTATGACCTTTCAGTATGTTGTTGCCTGACATTTGCTTTAATGTGTGAGCATGCCCAGTATGACCTTTCAGTGTGATGCTGAATGAAATCCACTACATTTATTGAAGTGTGTGAGCACAGCTGCTATAGACATTTATAAGATATGTGTGTGTGGAAAATCAGGTTGTATTTTTACAGCAGGGCTAACCTTTGTGTCATAAATCAACAGGGATCATGCTATGCCTGCAGGGCTTTTGTGAGACACTTTGCATAGACTTATCAACATTTCTACATACAGGGGGGACAGCTATTCTTTGTACATTTCTACCCGGGGGCACACCTGATTGTTACTGTGGGTGTACATAAGATGAGGGATTCACCTGACACTTATACACATTTGCTAGGCCTGCACTGCTATGTCAGGTACTCCATTTCAGTCTGTACTGTTGCCTATCATACTGGCTTGAGGCATACTACTGTACTACAGATCTCAGCGTCCACTGTCATGTATATTAGATTGTGGCTTCATAGCCTACCCAACCCACATCACACTGCCTGACCTGCTGTTCTCTGTCTGCATAGGCCTGTGAGGGAGGTTACCCATATGCCTCTTTAGGGGCATGCTACAGCATTTCTTTGTGTTTGCATTAGTGTACAATTGTCCTGCTGTGGCTGTGCCAGTGAAATGTTGTCATGGCTTAGTGGTTCAGTACTGTGACTGCAGTGCACAGCTTTCTGGGTTTGAGCCCTGCCACTGCTTTTTATTTTCATGCTGGCCAGACCAGACTGCTTAAAGAACAGTAAAGCAGATATGAGCATGTTTACCTGACTTTGCTCAACTTTGCCCGACCTTGCCCAACATTGCTCAACGTTGCCTGATGTTGCTCTAGTTAGTGTGGGCAATTTTGTTTACATATATTAAATTGTGGTAAAAGCTGCTTAGCACTGCTTTATATTGCTTAAAACATGGCAGTCATGCCTCAGGTGGTGCTGCAGGGCTGCCTATGTCGAATGCACATAGCACACTCCCTATACATGTGTGGAAACAGGTAGTGTCAAGTTAGGCATCCCTTTTATTTTATGTGCAAGTCAGAGAGAGGTATCATTTCCAGGGTTCCTACTGAGCCAGTGTATGTGCTATGTGTTGCCTCTTTGCCAAGGCCAAGGCATACTGGGCACGCCTCCTTCTGCCTACTGGGGCAGGCTCAGGTTGTTCCTCCTCCGAGGCACGCTGTGCCTGTGCAGGCCTTGGCAATGGTGGGGGGCTGTATGGCCCTACCCCATGCTGTTCCTGCTGCAACTGTTTTTGCAGGATCATATTGTGTAGCATGGCACATACCATGACAATTTGGGTACATGTAGTTGGTGAGTACTGCAAAGCTCCACTAGATGTGTCCAGGCACTGGAACCGTGACTTCAGCATCCCAAACACACACTCGATTACATTTCGTGTTTGTGCGTGTGCCTCATTATGGAGTTCTTGTTCAGGTGCATGTGCATTTCTGATGGGTGTCATCAGCCACGGCTCCAGTGCATATCCAGCATCCCCCACTAGGTGACCATCAGGGATGTCACCATTGGAAAATCTCTGGTACAGCTGCGTCAGATGCCAGATATGGGAATCATGGTAGCTTCCAGGGCAGCCAGCACACACATTCAGTATTATGCCCTGGGCATCGCACACGACCTGGTAGTTGATGGAGTGGAAGCCCTTGCGGTTGATGTAGGCCCTACCCCGCTCACCAGCTAGTGCTTTGATATGTATGTGTGTGCAGTCAATTGCACCCACTACCTCAGGGTATTCTGCTATTTGCTGGAGGAGACGCATATTGCTGGCCAATACCTCATGGGAATTGGGGAAATATACATGATCACCGATATGTGCTGACATGGCATTGAGGAACTGGTGCAGTACCCTGGATGCTGATGCCTGTGAAATCCCCATCATGTCACCAGTTGGTCTGTGGAAGGTACCTGTTGCTAGTATTCTTAGGCCAACACATACCTTGGTTTCCACTGGGATGCGTTCCCCTCTGTTGGTTCTGTGTGTGAGGCGTGGCTTGCACAACTCAACAATTTGCTGCAGGAGGTTTCTGTCCACTCTATAGCACTCCACTATCTCCAGCTCATGTAGCCCCTGGTAGCTTACCCTGGGTCTGTACACTCTTCTCTGTCTTCTCACTGTGGGTTGCTCAGCAGCATTCACAATGGCACCACACTCAGCATCTTGCACATGTTGCTTTATAATAGCAATGGCAGCCCCTAACATTTTTTGTCTCAGTTAAGCTTTTTAAGTTTTCACTTCTCTTTGTAGACTGCAGTGTTGCAGTGTTTCTGAGAAAAACATGGGGGAATGTTGTTTGCAGAGTTTTAAGTGCTGGGCTAGGCTAGTGTACTGCCTGTGTAATTGGTTGATTCTGATTGATTTCACCTGGCAGCTCTGCTAGTTCTCCTTGGTTAACTTCCTACTACTTATTTTCCTTCCTTTTCCCTTTCTGTTTCCAAAGGGGGACAGCACCACGCAAACAAGTGCAAACACGCGCACACGCACGCACACAGGCTTACACAGGCTTACACGGGTGCACACATGTGCACACAGGCTTAGATGGGTTTACAGGTGCACACACGCACGCACACAGTGTAAGCATCTTTGCAAGAAACTTTAGTGATATCCACGGCGTACACCTTCGGTTTCTGGGTTTCAGTTAAGACAACTGTAGACATGTCTATTCCATTCCTGAGTAACTCACAGCAAATACATGCCACTCTGCTCCAATAAGCTTACAGTCTTTGATACATATCCCCTCATGATGTCACCTATCTTCTACTCTACTACTCCCCTAACCCTACACTTACACTCTAGGGACATGGTTCACATGGCAGGGAAAATTGGGATTCACTATCCTTATCCTCATTTGCATAGGATTGCCTACTATTGCTAGTTTAACAACAAGACACGGACAGGGAGGGAGGGTGGCGACCAATACTAAAGCTATTAGCCTACACTGATTAGACAGTAAACACTACAGAAAGCCACAAAATGAAAGTTTTTAAACAGATAAAGGAGCAAAGAGACTCTACAGAATATCAGTCTTAATCTAATGTAGTTGCATATACAACCATAGTTATGTACTGTAATGTGTATAAGGATCTATATGATGTGCTGAGATAGGACTAAGCTGTGTAACAAAGTTAATGGACGCTGTATAACTGACCTACCTATTCAAAATTGTGTAGCAATAGATGCTATGTGCGAAAATTTGACTACGCTGTGTTAATAAGTAATAGAAAGTGAATAATTGATGTCTTACTGTCTTTTCACTCTGGGCAAAACACTGCTTTAAGAAGTTAATGGATACTGAATCAGCAATATTTTCATTGTGCTTTCACCCAATGTGAAATATTGCTCTACTCCATCTCTTACCCCTTTTTACCATCCTTCTCTTGTTTCAGATATAGCGATCCCTAATTATCAATCTACAAAACAAATTTAATTCAGAATCTCAACCTCCGGTTCTACCTCCATGGGTTAAGTGCATTCTGGTCATGATCTCTGAAAGCAGCAACTTCTAATACTTTGTATGTGTTTTGTATTTATTAACAATAAACCAGACTCCCTGGAGAGCACACTGCTTAGGCCGGCAGCTGGGTTGTAGCCCCCCCTCCCCACGGCATATCCAATCCTCTCATTAAACAGACCCTATAACTACTACTACTATCAATACCTAGCTCTGTCTGTGTAATAAAATAAGTCCATATCTGTAAACATATATTCAATAATTTAGAGGAACAAGTACTGCTATTATTAAGGTGCACACTATTATTAACCTTAGGTTACCCATATCTCTGAATAACCACCCAGCGAACCACACAACTCAGTATAAAACATGCAACCAGTGGATATGTAAATCAGACTGTGCTCTTACTGGAGCCTTTTTCTGCTTCAATTGATTGTTTTTTATTTAATTTTTCACCATATTGCTCACCTCAGACCGTCCCAACCTGCTTCATTCACCCTCTCTACACTTGGGCTCGCTACACTCCCCTACATCGCCCCCATTCCCACCTGCCCCCTGATATGCTACATTTAGCACTAACATGGCCAGACCCATCATACTCTCTAGCCAATCATTAGGCTTATCAAATTACCCCCTTCAACACTATAACCAGTGAACAATTAAAGGCATACCTAACCTCTGCTACCCGCCAACTACTTAAACACTAACCAAAAATACCACCCCCAGATAATATTTCATTACTACCCACAGACAAATGAATATACTAAACTATCCCAAAACCAGTCATGTTCACTAAAATGTTGACACACCATTCTTTAATGCTCATATTCCTCATAAATGTAGCCAGCCTACCAAACTATCACAATCAAATAACCACACCCTATCTCTGTCATAAAATTACATCCAGCTACTCTCTTCACAAACACACCACCCACATTCAAATATCACCATCTATCCTAAAGACAAGCTTTACTGATTTAATAGGTTCATAGGATGATACTAGGCTATTGGCCTGGAGGCCCTTATAAGCCTAGCCAAGACTTTCACCCATGTTCCCTCAAAGTCAGCACCTGTTTCCTCTTCTCAGCTGGGACACAGGTGGGATCCCAGGGGTGTATTTTCTGTTTCCCATCCAGTTATCCAGGTTCCTGTTAAAGAGGGCTAGAGAGGTACTCTGCTTGACATGGACAGCAAGTCTATTCCACAGACAAAGGAGTCTTTGGGACAAAAATCTGTCCCACCAACAAGTTCTATTAATGTCACAGACCAGGTAAAGACCTTGTGTGTGGGTTGCATGAGTGGAGTTTGACTTCCAGATATGCAGCAACTCCATCAAGGCTGCGTCTGAGAAGGCCTTGTATGCCAGATACAGGTTACCTCTGAGCAGTCTGTATGAGACTGAGTAGAGAGACAGGGCTTTTAGTCTATCTGTATGGGATAGGTGTTTCAGACCCTGGATTTTCCTGGTCAGGAACCTCTGTAGTCTCTCCAGCTGCTGCATGTGCTTGGCAAGGTACATACCCAAGGGGCAGTGTACTCGATAATGGGTCTGATAAGGGAGGAGTACAGAGATGTTTGACCACCTTGTTCCTAGATGAAATACCATTATTTATGAGGTGGCCCATATAGAAAGCCTTCCATACAATGAAGGCAATGTGGTGGTCAAAAGTCAGGTTGCTATCAACCTGGGTGCCTAAGTCCCTCACGACTGACTGCATGCTTAGTACATTGTTATTAATTAGTGAGGATGCCATTTTTCTCCAAAGGGGATAATGATGCACTTCTTGACATTCAGTTTGAGGCCATGCTTCTGGCACCCATCATTAGTCTGGGTAAGACCCATTTGGAGGATGTTCACATCACTAGGGGATTTTAAGACAGTGCCCAGCTTGCAATCATCCGCAAACTTGGTCAGCCACAGACAACTGGCTGTGGCTTGACCACAGAAAAGTATATCCCAAACAGTAGAGGCCCCAAGACCAATCCTTGGGGTACACCACTCATTACAGGTCTGCTACTAGAGGTGGCTTCCCCTATTTTAACTGAGATCAGTGAGACAGTTAGCTACCCATCTGGTAACATACAGGTTGATGCCTAGGTGGGAGAGTTTATTTATTGTGCAGGAGTGGGGAATAGTGTCGATGGCTTTGGCTAGGTCAAGGTAGGGGGTGTGCACCATTTTCCCCTTGTTCATGGCTTTGGTGACTGTTTCGAAAAAGTCAACTAAGTTTAACAGGCATGATCTCCCTTTGACAAAAGCAAACTCTGTGGGGTCAAGCGTTTGGAGGTTGCCACTGTCCTTGTTTATAAGGTCTATGATAATGAATTCCATGGCCTTACAGATCAGGCTAGTTAGGTTGATAGGCCTATATATGCCTGGGTCAGTGGACGCTCCACCTTTGTGTAGGGGGATGACAGTGGTTGTCCTCCATTCAGCTGGGATGAAGCTGGTGCTCAGGCTTTTGTTGAATAGGGTGCCTAGTAGAGCTGAGAGCTCATGCCTGAGTTCATGTAGGACACAGCTAGCAATGATATCAGGTCTCATGGAGTCTGTATTTTTTGCCTTCAAGAAGGCATTAAAGACCTACTTCCTGGTGATGATGGAAGGGGGGCAGGTACTGGGGATATCCTGGTTTACTGATGAGGGGGACAGGGGGCTGAAGTTTTCACTGAACCTGTCCGCCAGCAGGTTGGTTATATCTATGGCATTTGTGTATCTGGTGTTACTGATCACCAGTTGAGAGCAGACTTGTGTGTTACCTTTGACATTGCAGACATATGTGAAGGTCTTGTGATTGTTGTTGGTGAATGTGGCCAATTTGGACTCAAAGTTAGCCTTAGAGGATTTCACCAGTGACCTTATTTGCTTGTTCAGACAAAGGAGAGATTGCTTCCAATTTGGCACCTGCTCCTTCTTGGTCCTGGACAGCAATTTGTTTCATTTATTAGAGTTTGTTTATTGCTGCTATCCACCAGGCAGGTTTACTCTTCCTTGAGGAAGATGATTTGGTCCTGTCAGGTATTGTTGAGTCCACAGAGCTATGTAGGTGCTCATATAGTTTTTTGGTGTATGCTTGGACATTAGTGCTAGTTCCACCTGAAGGGACAGTGGCTTATGAAGCTGTTTGTATTTGCTTTGAGGAGATTGTAGTCAGCTTTGGCAAAGTTTTTTTGTTTAACCCTGACAAGGGGGTATCAGGGGAGATGGTGACTTCAGAGATGATCACTTTATGGTCAGATCTTAATGAGGAGGATGACACTATAGCGGTGTTAACACTACATAGGTCACCCCAAATTAGACAACCCCCCAAAATGTCTCCTATGGATACCACAAACAATTATCCAAACTCTTCCAAACACTAATCTACATAACTACTAAACTAACAATAAGTGGGGATATTGATCTAAACCCAGGTCCTGACCATACCCTACCATCCAACCCTCAAATACATAATGTACTCAACATATCTCATAAAAGCTCAGACTTACTCCTTCTAAATCTAAATCTCAGAAGTGCCATCGATAAAGTCCATGAACTCCATGCCACCCTCTCCCTCTGCCAACCTGATATAGCCATTTTAACAGAATCCTGGTTAAAACCACATATCATAGACAATGAAATCACCCCTCCAGATTGCGACATAATCAGGTCTGACAGAAAGGAGAAGCCAGGAGGTGGAGTAGCAATAATTTTTAAGAACATCCTCTCACTACATCCACTAAATTTTAGTATACCAAACAGAAATAATGTAGAGATCCTACTAACCAAATTACAACTTAACCAGAACAAACATATGTGATTCATTGCCACCTATATCCAACCAGTTAATAACATCCCCATAATAGAGCACATCCTCCAACATATTTCATGCACCATTACCCAGGAAATTATTATCATGGGTGATTTTAATATAAAATGGGCAACCTGTGACTCACAAAACCCAACCAGCCATATAAATCTCTATGGCTTCACCCAATTTATTAAATGTCCAACCAGAATAGATAAAAAATCAAATAGGCATTCTATCCATGACTGGGCCCTGACCAACAAACCTCAACACTACCATATAGCTGGCTGTCTACCTGATAATCTAAGTGACCATCTGCCAATCTACCTCTTTAGGAAACATAACAACCCTACCAAGCATACCATTTACCACCAAATCCACACTAAGAAAAAATGTTACCCCTCAGGATCTAATAAACACTTTAAAAATATAAATTGGACTCCCCTTAAACACCTTCCCCTAGATGATGCACTAAAGTAATTCAATGAAACCAAACCTTTCTTAACATTCTTAACAGACTAGCAACTCTTAGAATAGTCCGGGTCAAAGCAAAACATAACCCATGGCTAACCAAGGAAACACAAATCCTATTAAAGCTAAGAGACAAAACTTGACAAATGTAGATCACTAACTAAACCATTTAGCATACCAGCAAATTGGGAATAAGACCAAATATCACATTAAGCTCGATAAACAAAACTACTATACAAACCTTCAATGGAAACATCAAAGAAACTTCTAAAATTTTGGAGTGCAATCAATAATATACTTCATCCTGGTCAGACTTCATCCTCCCACCCTCCTTTGCCAGCCAGTACAAACAATATTGCAGAACAATTTAATAAATTCTTCACAGAAAGCTTTCTGGCTCTAACCAAAAATAACCAACCCTACCAATTATTAACATCCACAACAAAAACCATTAATGAATATACATTCTCATTTCAGACAGTCCCCACAAGCACCATAAAAAAGCTCCAAAAAAATGAAACCCACTTCATTAGCAGCAGATAATCTCCCAGCAGAATACATGAAATTAGCAGCAGAAGCCATATAATTCCCAGTTTCAATACTTACTAATCGGTCAGTTACTGAACAATATGTCCCAACTATCTGGAAAACCTCTTACATTACTCCCCTACATAAAGGTGGAATTTCTACTGAAATCACTAACTACAGACCCATAGCTATCCTATCACCACTGTCCAGGTTACTTTAAAAGTGTATTCACTCCCAACTTCTCCAACATCTGACAGCAAAAAAAAAAAAAAAAAAAAAAAAAAAAAACTTCTGGCCAATTCACAACACAGTTTCAGACCCCATCATAATACTATTACTGCTCTCCTTGGTTTTACCAACACATTCAATCAATATGGACATGAAGGCAAAATAAACTCATCAGTCTTTCTTGATATGTCTAAGGCCTTTGAAACAGTTTCCTATCCTAATCTGTTGACCACTCTTACTAACCTTAAGATCAGTCCTTCCACTGTCTCCTGGTTTCAAAGTTACCTAACCAGTCACCAACAAGCAGTTAGATGGCTGCAAGACATGTCCCCTCTACTTCCAGTCACACTCAGAGTCCCAGAAGGCTCTATCCTATGTCCCTTTCTTTTCAGCAAATGATCTTCATACAGCTTCACCCCTAGCCTCTATCATCCAATATGCAGATGACTTCACTCTTATTTGTGCTGCAACCACCATGCAACAGCTTCAGGATAACACCCAAAAGGCCTTTACAGAAATTTAAACTTGCATAAACAACTTACAGCTTATATTTAATTCCAGTAAAACCAAACTCATGATCTTTCAACCCTGTAGACCATCAGAACCCCCACCCTCCTTCTCCATTACCACTAGTAATAATACCAACATTATCCAAAACCACAAACAAAACTTTTGGGAGTCATAATAGACAACAAAATCAGATTTGATGTACATATATCTCAAACAGTTAAAAAGATACACAAGAAAATGAGAAGCTTATATAGAAACAAAAAAAATCCTAACAGATAATACTAGAGTAGCCATAGCTAGAACTTATCTTCTGTCTACACTCCTCTATGCCTCTCCCATACTCACCAACCTTAAACAAACAGATTTAAACAAGCTAGAGACCTGTTACAACAAAATCGTTAAATTTGCCACTGACTCCAAGCACGACACACTGTTGTCATTCTTTAAAACAACTCTCCTTGCTAGAACTTGCACAATCATTACGACCCCATACAATTTAAAAAACTTCTCAAAACACATTTAAAAGACTCATGGCTAGGCTCATGTAATAGCAAAGGTTAGCTAATATGCTAGCTTACTTTCTACCACTCTATCCTGTAACTCTCAGAGTCTCTTCTGTTCACTTAACCTATCCTGTGATAGTTCACTATTAACCTAATAAGCTTTTGGAATCCATAGAATCTTGCCTATGTAGGCTTTCTTTGTTTATATATGTCTGTATAGCTCAATGACTTGTATACAATTTGTATTCTAATGTATGCATAACAATTATGTTGCCATGTTGTGGAGCCTTTCTCCCCGGGCCTCCAGCAAAAAAGAGTTCTATTACAGTAGGCAGGGGCGGCCCTATCGGACTGCCAGACTGCAGCCCCCTCAAAACAAAAAGAACTCAAAAAAATAAAAAGAAAAAAGTTTGAAATTTCACGGACTACACACAGTAGACCAGACTACTGGTCTAGTGTATCCTGCACAAGGAGACATCTGTGCACTTTAAAGTGCACAGACACACTGGGATTATACATCATGGCCAGACTGCAACACAAGCAGCAGGAATGGGAGCTGCAGTCTCGTCAGGAAAGGGTTTGGATGCGATCTACTCTCACAAGTCATTGGAGTATTGCACAGGAAGGGGTTTGGATCTAACATTGGTTAGAATGGAGGACAGGTAAGTGTTGAATATATGGTGCTTGTGAAACCAGTTGGTATGGAGAACAGGTAGGTGTGTGTGTGTGTGTGTGTGTAAATGCCCCAGGTGCTCATGGTGGTGTGGTAGGGAATACCTCAGGCTTGAACCCTGTACCCTGTATGCAGGTGTTAAAGACTTAAGTTCCCTTCCCACCACCATTTGTAAAAAAATAGTGGATTTTTGCCTCATATTTTATCTGATCTGTTCCTCATAATATCTGTGGTTTGTAAATGTTGCAATGCTTAATATTTGATGGTGAAGTAGTAGCATTGTTGCCTCACAGCTGCAGGTTCTCAGGTTTGATTCTTGGCTGGTGTTCCTTCTTTGTGGGGTCTGTATCTTCTCATTGTGTTTGTGTGGGGTTTGCTTTTATTTGATGGTGCACTGGTAGCATTGTTGCCGCACAGTTGCAGGTTCTCAGGTTTGATTCTTGGCTGGGGTTCCTTCTTTGTGGGGTCTGTATCTTCTTTCTGTGTTTGTGTGGGTTTGCGTTTGTGTCCTCCCATGTTACAAAGACATGTCTGCATTATTTTTTTCCTGGGCCTCTGCTGAAAATTGTGTTTTTGTTCCAAGTCAGACTGTCCTGATTAACAAATGTTAAATAAAATTGACAGGCATTTGAATTTCAGACTTCAGGTTTCTGAATGTTTAATTTCTTACATATTTGATAGTGCAGTGGCAGTATTGTTGCCTCAGAGTCACAGCTATAGGATTTGTGGTTTGATTCTTGGCTGGGGTGCCTTCTTTGTAGAGTCTGCATCTTATCTCTATGTTTGTGTGGATTTGCTCTGGTGTCCTGCCATTTTACAAAGACGTGTCTACAGTATTTCTCCCTGGGCCTCTGCTGAAAATTGTTTTTGTTCCATCACAAGTAAAATTGACAGGCATTTGAATTTCAGACTTCATAGTCTTCAGAAAATACATAGTAAAACAACTTTTTATTCTAGCAATAAATATATAGTAACACAACCTTTTATTATAGCATTTTTTTAAGTTTATAAGGTAACTATTTGAAATGTTTCCTTATTTTTGGGACTGTAATACCCTGTTAGTGGCTTTGTCCAGGTTTTTTGCGCTAAGGTTGACAGCTATGGCAAGAACTGAATTCACTGAATATGTTTGAGGGCTGCATTCCCTCATTACTGGGTTTGTCCAGGTGTTTTGTGCTAAGAGGTTGACAGCTATAGTGAGAACTGAATTCATTAAATGATAGCCATTTAAGTTTCAGTCTTCCTCTCGTTCACAAAACAGCTGATTTGGCGTAGTGGTATGTTGCTCTTGACTGTTTTGCACAGGGACCTTGTCTGTAAAATGTACGGTGGTAACACAGCATTTTTCTTTCACAAAGCAGGTGATTTGGCATAGTGGTATGTTCTGACTTTTTTTTGCACAGGGACTTTGGCAGTAAAATGTATGGTGGTACCGTGGTAACACAGCATTTTATTCTAGCAGCTTTCCAAGATTATACAAGCAATGTTTAATGTGTCCCTGGTTTTTGCCCTTTTGACCCACCCCAATAAATTTGGCTTTTTCCAGACTTCTTGTGCTGCGAAGTTGAGATGCAGTTGAGTATTGAGTAGATTTTACAAGGAGCTGAGAGCTGCAGGAGAAGAGAAGTTTAGTGCAAATAGCACAACAGACTGTGTGCTTGCTTTTGATGCAGAAGGTTGTTGGTTCTACTCCCATAAGGGGTGAATGCTGCCGTACTGAAAGTTAAGATACTAATTATGAGCCTGTTATCAGTTTGCCATCCATTTCCTATTGCAATATTACTAGCTTATTTTTAATGTAATTTAGGCAATTTATTCCATAGGGGCATCAGACACTTTATTGTTCGATGAAACCATGAAATATAAAGGTGATTGCTAGCACCAACCTCTTCATTACAGATTTATTTAATGTGGAATTATTTAGATGACTTTTTTACTACTTCAGAGATTGTGCATATTTACTGATAATGGTGGACTGTAGAATTGTGCATATTTACTGATAATAGTGGACTGTAGAAGTTTGAGTTGACTTTTATGATGGAAATGTTCTGAATTGGACAGTTTTGTTTCATTGTTTACTGGAAAAATGTTCAAAGCAATAGGAAGGTGTATCAAAGAACACGTGTTTCATATGCAAGGGGCCTATGATTTGAAAACAGCCCAGAATTAATTTTTATCTGCCACGAGTAAAATGTATTTTCTTTGAATGTGGATTTTAATGTTGTTTCAGTGAATGTGAGTTTCAAGGGCAGAGAAGGTTTAATGCCAAGTTTGTTTAGCAGATGTCTTAGTGTTTGTGCTGTAAAATGCAAAAATAAAACTTTCAAATGAAGTTCAAATCATCATAGAAGTAAATCAGTATGCACATTAGTGTTTATAGTAAATGGAGTGAAATAGCAAAGTAATGGATCATTGGAATGGCTGCAGGGAGGCTCCATTCGACCAGGGTTTTGTGAGGGGGAAGGGCAGCAAACTTAGACAGCCCCAGCTGAACCATACCTCCCAACTGTCCAGATGTTCAAAGAATGAATAGATATTTTGCTTCTTATTTTTGATTTGTTCCTCATAAAAATTTGTGGTTTTCTGGCAAATCGTTTAGGAATTAAGTCACTAAATAATGACACACCTAGTTTCAGACTTCATAACCTTCAGAAAAATCCATGCTAAAGTAAGACCTGTTCTATCAACTGTCCCAGTTTATAGAAGAGCATTTTTTAGTACTGTTTATATGTTCCCCCCAATATATTTGGCGTTGTCCAGATTCATGTCCCAGTTTATACAAGAGCAATTTTTAGTACTGTTTATATATTCCCCCAGTATATCTGGCCTTGTCCAGATTTATTGCATTAACAGGTTGAGAGGTACATGCAAATAAATTGCTTTATAGAATTAGGCATAGCCAAACCTCTGAACTGTCCCTGATTTTGACTCAAAATGTTGCTCTTCCCCTAATGATCCCTCCGCAAAATAGCAATTTTGGAAGAAAACATGGAGGGTTTATAATTAAGAAATAACTGTAATAATCAGATTACTTTTATTTCAGAAATGCATGTAGATTATTTTATTTTGTCAGCTGCTCAAGTTAGCAGTACTAATATTAAAGTGTCCCTTCTTTGGCAGGTTCCCAGCTGTATTGTGTTGCTATTTTATATTTTTACATCACATGTGTTAGTCCATTTTTCATAAAATTGTGTTTTTTTTGGCAAATTAGTGACAAATAATTAAAGACTGAAGTTAGAAAATAATGACAGACATTTGAGTTTCAGATTTCATACCATTCAGAAAATTCATACTAATGCAAGACCTCTATTAGCTTTCTAAGGTTATAAGAGCGATATTTTAAAAATTGTCCTTATTTTTGGGCCTTTGTCCAATTTCTTTGTATGGCTTTGTCCAGATTTCTTGCTCTGAGGTTGAGAGGTATGACAAATGTGTCAGGGCCATCACAAGTCAGCCAGAGACATTTCAAACTGTGACATACTTGTTACACCCCACTCCCCCATGTAGTGACTCTGGATGTGTCGAAGCAAGGCAAGGAGTAGTTATGCAGTGTAAATGTGCAGAGAATCCCATCCATCCAAGGTAGACACAAGTACTAGAGTGGCTTTTCTTCTGTCCTTGATTTTTGCAGAATGGTCTGGTTTCTGTCATATTTTTGTACTGTTGATTTATGCTTATTACTCAAAGTGCCTGTTGTTCTGTGTTTAAGTAGCAATACTTTAATGACCATCAGGTAAGCTTGGCTGAGATTGCAAGATGCAAGTAAGCTTTAATAAGCATACTGTTAAAGAATTGCCAACATTGAAAGCCTTTCTGTTGCCATGTAGAGAATACTTAACTAGATAATGTATAAGCCTTGGGTATTGAAATGCATATGCCAGTATTTGTAATAAAGGACAGAATTACATTATTTTAAGAGTCTCATTACACTTGAAGACTTACAGACAGTCATCTCTGCAGGCTTTAACCATAAACCGAATGCCAATCGCGTGGTTTATAACCTGTACAGTAATCCTTTTAAGCAATGTATCTTGAGCTTATTTCTTGTTTGCTTTTCATTTTTTACTTTGATCATGTTTTCCCCATGAAACAAGTAGATGTCAGGCAGCAGGTCTTTTTTTGGATAAGAAACATTTTTACAAGTGGGGCATCAGAGATTTCTACTTTCAGCATGTTACTTGTTACTTTAATAAAGCTGAATATAAATTATTAGAACTGCAGTGCAAGAAGTGGTTTGAGTTGAGTGCTGCTTGTTTTTCTTATACTTGATTTTGACTGGCATTCCATTAATGTATTTAAAAAAGTAATTTATTTTTTCATGCCTCACAACCTTTTTTGTTTCCATCTAGATATTAAGCTGTCATGCAGCCAATGCATTGAAATATTTTTATTCTTCTACACTTCATTTTGTTTTGATTGGACTCTCATGACAACTGTTTGGCACCCAGTGCAGTATATTTAGTTTTTGAGGTTTGCTACTACAGGTGTTTGTGTGTGGGAATACCTCAGGCTTGAACCCTGTACCTTGTATGCAGGTGTTAAAGACCTTAATTCCCTACCCACCACCATTTGTGGAAAAAAAACTGCAGATTTTTGCCTCATGTCTGATCTGATCTGTTCCTCATAATATCTGTGGTTTGTAAATATTGCAATGCTTGATATTTGATGGGGCAGTTGTAGCACTGTTGCCTTACAGCTGCAGGTTCTCAGGTTTGCTTCTTGGCTGGGGTGCCTTCTTTGTGGGGTCTTTATCTTCTCCCTGTGTTTGTGTGGGTTTGCTTTTGTGTCCTCCCATGTTACAAAGACATGTCTGCATTATTTCTTCCTGGGCCTCTGCTGATTTTCTTTTTTTTTTTTTTTTTTTGTTCCAAGTCAGACTGTCCTGATTAACAAATGTTAAATAAAATTGACAGGCATTTGAATTTCAGACTTCAGGAATCTGAATGTTTAAGTCTTTGCATATTTGATGGTGCAGTGGTAGTATTGTTGCCTCACAGCTATAGGTTTTCTCGTTTGATTCTTGGCTGGGGTGCCTTCTGTGTGGAGTCTGCATCTCCTCCCTGTGTTTGTGTGGATTTGCTCTGGTGCCCTGTCATTTTACAAAGACGTGTCTGCAGTATTTCTCCCTGGGTCTCTGCTGAAAATTTTTATTCTGTCAGCAGTAAAATTGACAGGCATTTGAATTTCAGACTTCATGTTCTTCAGAAAATACATAGTAACACAACCGTAACACAACCTTTTATTCTAGCAATTATCTAAGTTTATAAGATGAATATTTGAAATGTGTCCCTATTTTTGGGACTGTATTCCCTCATTATTGGCTTCGTCCAGGTTTTTTGTGCTAAGGTTGACAGCTATGGCAAGAACTGAATTCACTGAATGTTTGAGGGCTATATTCCCTCATTACTGGGTTTGTCCAGGTGTTTTGTACTAAGAGGTTGACAGCTATGGTGAGAACTGAATTCACTAAATGATAGCCATTTAAGTTTCAGTCTTCCTCTTTTACAAAGCAGCTGATTTGGCGTAGTGGTATGTTGCTCTGTTTTGCACAGGGAGCTTGGCAGTAAAATGTATGGTTCTAGCAACTTTCCAAGATTATACAAGCAATGTTTGTGTCCCTGGTTTTTGGGCTTTTGACCCCCCCCCAATACATTTTGGCTTTTCCAGTTTTCTTGTGCTGCGAAGTTGAGTATTGAGTAGATTTTACAAGGAGCTGAGAGCTGCAGGGGAACAGAAGTTTAGTGCTGCTTAAGGGAATTTGGTTTACCTTGTTAATAGCACAACAAGTTGTGTACTTACTTTTGATGCAGAAGGCTGTGGGTTCTACTCCCACAAGGGGTGGATGCTGCTGTATTGAGAATGTTCTCCTTGGTGAAAATACTAACTATGAGTTCGTTATCAGTTTGCCATCCATCTCTTGCAATATTACTAGCTTATCATTTTTTTAATGTAATATAGCCAATTTATTCCTGAGGGGCAACAGGCACTTTATTTTTCAATGAAACCATGAAATATAAAGGTGTTTGCAAGCAGCAACCTCTTCATTAGTTACAGATTTCTTTAATGTGGAATTATTTAGATGACTTTTACTTCTTCAGAGAGAGTGCATATTTACTGATAATGGACTGTAGAATTGTGCATATTTACTGATAATGGACTGTAGAATTGTGCATATTTACTGATAATGGTGGACTGTAGAATTGTGCATATTTACTGACAATGGTGGACTGTAGAATTGTGCATATTTACTGATAACAGTGGACTGTAGAATTGTGCATATTTACTGATAATGGTGGACTGCGGAAGTCTGAGTAGACTTTTATGATAAATGTTCTGAACTGGGCAGTTTTGTCATTATGGGTGCATGCATTTTGTTTCATTGCTTACTGGAAAAATGTTCAAAACAAATTTAAAACGCCCTCTAACAACTGTAATATATTGTACAAGGAATATAATTTAGTACAATGAGGAAGGTGTATCAAAGAGCACATGTATGTTTCATATGCAAGGGGCCTATGATTTGAAAACAGCCCAAAATTAATCTTTATCTGCCACTGGCAAAATGTATTTTCTTTGAATGTGGGTTTCAATGCTGTTTCAATGAATGTGAGTTTCAAGGGCAGAGAAGTTTTAATGCTAAGTTTTCATTGTGAGACTGCATTGCTTTGTTTAGTAGATGACTTTGTGTTTGTGCTGTAAAATACAAAATAAAACTTTCAAATGAAGTCCAACTCCTCATACAAGTAAAGCAGTATGCACATTAGTGTTTATGGTAAATGGAGTGAAATAGCCAAGTAATGGTTCATTGAAATGGCTGCAGAGGCTCCATTCAACCGTGATTTTGTCAGGAGGGAAGGGCAGCAAACTCAGACAGGCCCAGCTGAACTATACCTCCCAACTGTCCAGATTTTCAAAGAATGAATAGATTTTTGCTTCTTATTTTTGGTTTGTTCTTCATAAAATTTGTAGTTTTCTGGCAAATCATTTAGAAATTAAGTCACTAAATAATGATACACCGAGTTTCAGACTTCATAACCTTCAGAAAAATGCATGCAAAAGTAAGAACTGTTATTCTATCAACTGTCTCAATTTCTACAAAAGCAATTTTTAGTACTGTTTATATGTTGCCCCAGTACATTTGGCCTTGTTCAGATTTACTGCATTAACAGGTTGAGAGATACATGCAAATAAATTGCTTTATAGAATTAGGCATAGCCAACCTCTCAACTGTCTCCGATTCTGGCTTAAAATGTTGCTTTTCCCCCTAATAATCCCTCCGCAAAATAGCAATTTTGGAAGAAAACATGGAGGGTTTACAATTAAGAAATAACTGTAATAATCAAAGTTATAGATTACTTGAAATGCATGTAGATTCTTTTATTTTGCCAGCTGCTCAAGTTAGCAGTACTAATATTAAAGTGTCCCTTCTTTGACAGGTTCCCAGCTGTATTGTGTGGCTATTTTATATTTTTGCATCACATTTGATCCATTTTTCATAAAATTGTGTTTTTTGGCAAATTAGTGACAAATCACTAAAGACTGAAGTTAGAAAATAATGACAGACATTTGAGTTTCAGATTTTATACCCTTCAGAAAAGTCATACTAATGCAAGACCTATTCTATTATCTTTCTAAGTTTATTAGAGCAATATTTAAAAATTGTCCTTATTTGTGGGCATTTGTCCCACTTCTGTGTATGGCTTTGTCCAGATTTCTTGCTCTGAGGTTGAGAGGTATGACACATGTCAGGGCCATCACAGTCATCCAGAAACATTTCAAATTGTGACATACTTGTTGCACCCCACTCCACCATGTACTGACTCTGGATGTGTCCAAGCAAGGCAAGGAGTAGTTATGCAGTGTAAATGTGCAGTGTGTCTCCCCATCCAAGGTAGACACAAGTACTACAGTGGCTTTTCATCTGTCCTTGATTTTGCAGAAAGGTCTGGTTTCTATCATATTTTTGTACTGTTTATTTATGCTTATTACTCAAAGTGCCTGTTGCTCTGTGTTTAAGTAGCAATGCTTTAATGACCATAATGTAAGCTTGTCTGAGATCGTAAGATGCAAATAAGCTTTAATAAGCATACTGTTAAAGAATTGCCAACATTGAAAGCCTTTCTGTTGTTGCCATGCAGAGAATACTTGACTAGATAATGTATAAGCCTTGGGTATTAAAGGACAGGATTCCATTATTTTAAAAAGCTCATTACACTTGTTGGAGACTTCCAGTCATCTCTACAGACTTTACCCGTAAACTAAACAGAATGCCAGTCATGTGTGGTCCATAACCTGTACAGTAATCCTTTAAGCAATGTATCTTGCGCTTGTTTCTTGTTTGCTTTTCATTTTTACTTACATGTTTTCCCCATGAAACAAGTAGATAGTTGTCAGGCAGCAGGTTTTTTGGATAAGAAACATTTTTACAAGTGGGGCATCACAGAGATTTCTACTTTCAGCATGTTACTTGGAACTTTAATAAAGCTGAATATAAATTATAATTAGAACTGCAGTGCAAGGAGAAGTGGTTTGAGTTGAGTGCTTCTGGTTTTGCTTGTACTTGATTTTGACTGGCATTCCAGTAATGTATTTAAAAAGTAATTTATTTTTTCATGCCTCACAACCTTTTGTTTCCATCTAAATATTAAGTAAGCTGTCATGCAGCCAATGCATTGAAATATTTTTATTCTTCTACACTTATTTTTGTCTTGATTGGACTCTCATAATGATGGTTTGCCACCCAGGGCAGCGTATTTAATTAAAGTTAGTTTTTGTAGTTTTGAGCATAGCTCCTCCCCTTTCTGGTTGACCACACCCCTTTCCCTTGACCCCACCCATTCAGCTGTCTCCTGCAGCCCCCCTTTGATTTGAAGTCACCAGCCGCCACTGCCAGTAGGACTATCCTGATAAACAAATGTAAAATAAATAAATAAAAATAAATAATTGTTACACAGACTAGTACCTGGTAAATGAACCTGAGACAATTCTATTAAGATATTTAAAGAGATATCAGAGATTGCACGATTAGAGACAATGAGTTGAAATTGCATGACGTCTTAGTGTGAGAGAGGTGTTCATATTATGGTGATAGGAGGAAGAGGGATGGAGAGAAGGAGACTATAAGAAGACTGCGAGGTAGGGTGTCTTCAGGTAGCTCAGGTGAGGAGGGAGGAAAGAGATGGAGGAAAGGTCTGCAGAGATGAATTAAATAAGGTAAGGTAGTAGGGAAAACAAAAATGGAGTGGAGTAGGAGGCTGGAGAGGGTTGTGAAGTGTGATCTAGGGTGAAGGGGTGAGTGAAGTATAGTGAGCAAGTTCAGCCAGGACTGGCACAGGAGCAGGTCCAAGATTTTGCAAGGTATTTTTTTAGGGAGCATTTAAAGGTGGGTAGGTTAGAAATACTTCTGGTGGTTAGAGGTAAGGAGTTCCATATTTTTGCTACTGAGTACAAGTATAGGCTTTGTCAGAGGATTTATTTGATTTGTTTATGGTGAGAAGTTGTTTGCCTTTTGATCTAAGAGTTCTTTTTGGAAAATACATATTGATTAAAGGGGTAAGAGCTGGGCAGGCTAATGTTCGTGTATGATTTTATGTATTGTTATAAGATTAATGTAGGAGAGGTGGAGGGCAAGTTTTAGCCAGCTAAAGGTATGCAGAGCTTTACAGTGATGGGTAAAGGAGGATGAATTAGTAGCAAACTTGGCAATTTTGTTGTAGCAGCTTTCAAGTTTGTTTTTTTATGAATGATTATAAATTGGTTGGAAATGGTGCTCCATACAGTAGGGAGGGCAGAAGGTAGGTTTTAGCTAGAGTAATTTTTGTGTGTGTGTGTTCACAGAATGATTGTTTCTGTACAGCATGCCTAATTTTTTATGGGTTTTCTTAATACTGCTTTGGATGTGGAGTTGAAATTTAAGATTATCATCTATTATGACTCCTAATAGTTTGGTATGGTGGACTAATTTGATTTTAGTGCCATTAGTCAAAAATATTTTGAAAAATGCTTTGTTAAGGGATGAGTTTTTGGGTTAAAGAGGAGGAGATTGGTTTTCTGAGGGTTGTGTAGGAGTTGTGCCATTGTAAGCCAGGTTTCAATGGAGATGACAGCCTGCTGAGTGATTTATTGGAGATGAGTTAAGGTGTTTTAAGAGAAGATGATGGTAGAGTCATTCATATAGTGAATCAAAGTGCCTTAATAAGAAGATGAATGTAGCTTATTGTTAAAAATATTGAACAGTAGAGCGCCAAAAATGGATCCTTGTGGGACTTCTATGGAAGTGGGAGGGTATATGGAGATGGATCCTTGACATTTTACAGCTTGTTGCCTGTTAGCAAGGTAGCTTGAGAACCATTGAAGAGATGGAGATGCTAGACCCAGGGTGACAAACTGAGGAATTTACTGGGAGAGAGCATGTCAAAGGCTTTTTATAGATCTATTAATACTGCAGATAGAATTTTATTAGAGTTGTGAGCTTTATTGACAGTGTCTGTAAATGACAGTAATGTAATAGAGGTGCTGTGGTCTGGCCAAAATCCATGTTGCATATTGGTGATTAGCTTATTTTGTTAGAGACAGTGGACAGATTGTTGATGACTACATCTTTCAAAGATTTTAGAAATGGAGACAGGATGGCTATGGGATGGAAATGTGTAATGCCAGTGGAATTACCTCCTTTATGTATGGGGGTAATGTGTGCCATTTTCCACAAGTTAGGGACACAGGATTCTGTTACTGATCTGTTAATAAGAATGTTGATTGGATATGCTATTGCATCAGCAGCTGGATTTAAGTATTCCAAGGGAAGGTTGTCATCTCAAGAGAAACACGTTTTTAGTTTACATAAAAGCTTTTTTATGACAGGTAAAGTGACTAGAGTTGCCTGCATATGTATTGGAAAGTTTGTAGATGGCTGAGTTTTGTGAAGGAAGTGTTGTAGCGTCTAAGATAGGGAAAGTTGGATGTGTGGAAGTTGGGTGTTGGATGAGTTTGAGGTTAAGTTAGCTATGCATTCTGTGAAGTATGTATTGAAACAGATAACTGTTTGAAGAGGGGGAATGTGTGGGTATAGGCTGGGATTAATTTTTGTACCTGGGCTGAAGGGAGGATATGGAGGACCAGAATATTTTTGGTTGTTTTTATGGCTACCTTGTAGCTAAGTATAATAACATTATACTTGTGGGCAACACAGCTTGACAAGGTCCGGTATGGTTCCCCTGCCCACATTGTACTAGACTACTACCTGCTGGTCTATGAGATGATTCCTGTGTCTCTGAGTTATCTACATCTTACACTTTACCACTTCTTGCACTAATTTGTACTGTTCATTGTGCTCAACATTTATTAATGAATTAATTTATTTATTTAGTGGGTAAGTAGGCTGATCCAAAGACTTTTTACTTCTGTGATCTGAAGATAATGGCAGTAACAATACAAACAGGCAATATAGTGATTACATTGAACAAACAGACTCTTGGTTATACAAAGTTTGTGAATCTTAGTTCTACAAAATGAGAAAAGGTTTGCATACATTGAAGTACTGTACTGAAATAATAAACTATTTACACATATTAAGCACTGCTTGATCTACAAAAAGGAGACAATAATATTCATATAATAAATTTATATCATTCCTCAAACATTAAATGTGAATTTCAGTATATTTATGTTAAATTCATTAAATCATATGAGGTATATTTACCTTGCATCATCAAATCATTTGTATTTACATGTGCTCATCGAATGTGCTTTTAGCTGCATTCAGAAGAATAGCAGTTCATTAATGTCCTGCAGCCCTGTGGGAAGATCATCCCATACTGCAGGAGCCAGTTTGTAGAATGACTTCTCTATAATGGATAAGGTAAATGAATTTATTAGTAACTGTACACTAGCTTGATTGATTAGATTGTACTGTGGAGCCAGTTTGTAGAATGATTTCTTTTTATAGACAGGGTAAATGAAGGTATTAGTAACTGTACACCAGATTGATTTATTAGATTGTACTGTGGAGCCAGTTTGTAGAACGATTTCCTGTAATGGATAGGGTAAATGAAGGTATTAGTAACTGTACACCAGATTGATTTATTAGATTGTACTTTGGAGCCAGTTTGCAGAATGACTTCCTGTAATGGATAGGGTAAATAAAGGTATTAGTAACTGTACACCAGATTGATTTATTAGATTGTACTGTGGAGCCAGTTTGTAGAATGACTTCCTGTAATGGATAGGGTAAATGAAGGTATTAGTAACTGTACACCAGATTGATTTATTAGATTGAACTGTGGAGCCAGTTTGTAGAATGACTTCCTGTAATGCATATAGTAAATGAAGGTATTAGTAACTGTACACCAGATTGATTTATTAGATTGTACTGTGGAGCCAGTTTGTAGAATGAAATCCTGTAATGGATAGGGTAAATGAAGGTATTAGTAACTGTACACCAGATTGATTTATTAGTTTGTACTGGGTAGCCAGTTTGTAGAATGAATTCTCTGTAATGGATAGGGTAAATGAAGGTATTAGTAACTGTACACCAGATTGATTTATTAGATTGTACTATGGAGCCAGTTTGTAGAATGATTTCCTGTAATGGATAGGGTAAATGAAGGTATTAGTAACTGTACACCAGATTGATTTATTAAATTGTACTGTAGAGCCAGTTTGTAGAATGACTTCCTGTAATGGAATGGGTAAATGAAGGTATTAGTAACTGTACACCAGATTGATTTATTAGATTGTACTGTGGAGCCAGTTTGTAGAATGACTTCCTGTAATGGATAGGGTAAATGAAGGTATTAGTAACTGTACACCAGATTGATTTATTAGATTGTACTTTGGAGCCAGTTTGCAGAATGACTTCCTGTAATGGATAGGGTAAAAGAATTGGGTCTATATGACAAGACGGAAAGATCACAACAGAGAATGTATGTACATCGATACATTTACGTCGATGTACATACAGAGCGAAACACCTAAACGGCAAAAACCGGAATGCGGAACGTGTTTCATATCTAGCAGCATGATGGTGGGGATAAGGAAATATATCCTTTTCCCCACTGTAGTGAGGTCTCGAAGTTGGTATATTTAAGTAGGGGGGTGTGGGGTGCAGGGAGGCTTGTCCCCCTGCAAAAGCTAATTAATGTAATATTTTAGTTTAGATTTTACCTACCTGTGTGGCACATTATGATGATGAAACACGTTCGACGTTCCAGTTTTCACAGTTTAGGTGTTTCGCTTGGTATGTACATCGATGTAAATGTGTCGATTGATTTATTAGATTGTACTGTGGAGCCAGTTTGTAGAATGACTTCCTGTAATGGATAGGGTAAATGAAGGTATTAGTAACTGTACACCAGACTGATTTATTAGATTGTACTGTGGGACCAGTTTGTAGAATGACTTCCTGTAATGGATAGGGTAAATGAAGGTATTAGTAACTGTACACCAGATTGATTTATTAGATTGTACTGTGTAGCCAGTTTGTAGAATGACTTCTCTGTAATGGATAGGGTAAATGAAGGTATTAGTAACTGTACACCAGATTGATTTATTAGATTGTACTGTGGAGCCAGTTTGTAGAATGACTTCTCTGTAATGGATAGGGTAAATGAATGTATTAGTAACTGTACACCAGATTGATTTATTAGATTGTACTGTGGAGCCAGTTTGTAGAATGACTTCCTGTAATGGATAGGGTAAATGAAGGTATTAGTAACTGTACACCAGATTGATTTATTAGATTGTACTGTGGAGCCAGTTTGTAGAATGACTTCCTGTAATGGATAGGATAAATGAAGGTATTAGTAACTGTACACCAGATTGATTTATTAGATTGTACTGTGGAGCCAGTTTGTAGAATGACTTTCTGTAATGGATAGGGTAAATGAAGGTATTAGTAACTGTACACCAGATTGATTTATTAGATTGTACTGTGGAGCCAGTTTGTAGAATGACTTCTCTGTAATGGATAGGGTAAATGAAGGTATTAGTAACTGTACACCAGATTGATTTATTAGATTGTTCTGTGGAGCCAGTTTGTAGAATGACTTTTCTGTAATGGATAGGGTAAATGAATGTATTAGAAACTGTACACCAGATTGATTTATTAGATCGTACTGTGGAGCTAGTTTGTAGAATGACTTCTCTGTAATGGATAGGGTAAATGAAGGTATTAGTAACTGTACACCAGATTGATTTATTAGATTGTACTGTGGAGCCAGTTTGTAGAATGACTTCCTGTAATGGATAGGGTAAATGAAGGTATTAGTAACTGTACACCAGATTGATTTATTAGATTGTACTGTGGAGCCAGTTTGTAGAATGACTTCTCTGTAATGGATAGGGTAAATGAAGGTATTAGTAACTGTACACCAGATTGATTTATTAGATTGTACTGTGGAGCCAGTTTGTAGAATGACTTCCTGTAATGGATAGGGTAAATGAAGGTATTAGTAACTGTACACCAGATTGATTTATTAGATTGTACTGTGGAGCCAGTTTGTAGAATGACTTCCTGTAATGGATAGGGTAAATGAAGGTATTAGTAACTGTACACCAGATTGATTTATTAGATTGTACTGTGGAGCCAGTTTGTAGAATGACTTCCTGTAATGGATAGGGTAAATGAAGGTATTAGTAACTGTACACCAGATTGATTTATTAGATTGTACTGTGGAGCCAGTTTGTAGAATGACTTCCTGTAATGGATAGGGTAAATGAAGGTATTAGTAACTGTACACCAGATTGATTTATTAGATTGTACTGTGGAGCCAGTTTGTAGAATGACTTCCTGTAATGGATAGGGTAAATGAAGGTATTAGTAACTGTACACCAGATTGATTTATTAGATTGTACTGTGGAGCCAGTTTGTAGAATGACTTCTCTGTAATGGATAGGGTAAATGAAGGTATTAGTAACTGTACACCAGATTGATTTATTAGATTGTACTGTGGAGCCAGTTTGTAGAATGACTTCCTGTAATGGATAGGGTAAATGAAGGTATTAGTAACTGTACACCAGATTGATTTATTAGATTGTACTGTGGAGCCAGTTTGTAGAATGACTTCTCTGTAATGGATAGGGTAAATGAAGGTATTAGTAACTGTACACCAGATTGATTTATTAGATTGTACTGTGGAGCCAGTTTGTAGAATGACTTCCTGTAATGGATAGGGTAAATGAAGGTATTAGTAACTGTACACCAGATTGATTTATTAGATTGTACTGTGGAGCCAGTTTGTAGAATGACTTCTCTGTAATGGATAGGGTAAATGAAGGTATTAGTAACTGTACACCAGATTGATTTATTAGATTGTACTGTGGAGCCAGTTTGTAGAATGACTTCCTGTAATGGATAGGGTAAATGAAGGTATTAGTAACTGTACACCAGATTGATTTATTAGATTGTACTGTGGAGCCAGTTTGTAGAATGACTTCCTGTAATGGATAGGGTAAATGAAGGTATTAGTAACTGTACACCAGATTGATTTATTAGATTGTACTGTGGAGCCAGTTTGTAGAATGACTTCTCTGTAATGGATAGGGTAAATGAAGGTATTAGTAACTGTACACCAGATTGATTTATTAGATTGTACTGTGGAGCCAGTTTGTAGAATGACTTCTGTAATGGATAGGGTAAATGAAGGTATTAGTAACTGTACACCAGATTGATTTATTAGATTGTACTGTGGAGCCAGTTTGTAGAATGACTTCTCTGTAATGGATAGGGTAAATGAAGGTATTAGTAACTGTACACCAGATTGATTTATTAGATTGTACTGTGGAGCCAGTTTGTAGAATGACTTCTCTGTAATGGATAGGGTAAATGAAGGTATTAGTAACTGTACACCAGATTGATTTATTAGATTGTACTGTGGAGCCAGTTTGTAGAATGACTTCCTGTAATGGATAGGGTAAATGAAGGTATTAGTAACTGTACACCAGATTGATTTATTAGATTGTACTGTGGAGCCAGTTTGTAGAATGACTTCTCTGTAATGGATAGGGTAAATGAAGGTATTAGTAACTGTACACCAGATTGATTTATTAGATTGTACTGTGGAGCCAGTTTGTAGAATGACTTCCTGTAATGGATAGGGTAAATGAAGGTATTAGTAACTGTACACCAGATTGATTTATTAGATTGTACTGTGGAGCCAGTTTGTAGAATGACTTCCTGTAATGGATAGGGTAAATGAAGGTATTAGTAACTGTACACCAGATTGATTTATTAGATTGTACTGTGGAGCCAGTTTGTAGAATGACTTCTCTGTAATGGATAGGGTAAATGAAGGTATTAGTAACTGTACACCAGATTGATTTATTAGATTGTACTGTGGAGCCAGTTTGTAGAATGACTTCTCTGTAATGGATAGGGTAAATGAAGGTATTAGTAACTGTACACCAGATTGATTTATTAGATTGTACTGTGGAGCCAGTTTGTAGAATGACTTCTCTGTAATGGATAGGGTAAATGAAGGTATTAGTAACTGTACACCAGATTGATTTATTAGATTGTACTGTGGAGCCAGTTTGTAGAATGACTTCCTGTAATGGATAGGGTAAATGAAGGTATTAGTAACTGTACACCAGATTGATTTATTAGATTGTACTGTGGAGCCAGTTTGTAGAATGACTTCCTGTAATGGATAGGGTAAATGAAGGTATTAGTAACTGTACACCAGATTGATTTATTAGATTGTACTGTGGAGCCAGTTTGTAGAATGACTTCCTGTAATGGATAGGGTAAATGAAGGTATTAGTAACTGTACACCAGATTGATTTATTAGATTGTACTGTGGAGCCAGTTTGTAGAATGACTTCCTGTAATGGATAGGGTAAATGAAGGTATTAGTAACTGTACACCAGATTGATTTATTAGATTGTACTGTGGAGCCAGTTTGTAGAATGACTTCCTGTAATGGATAGGGTAAATGAAGGTATTAGTAACTGTACACCAGATTGATTTATTAGATTGTACTGTGGAGCCAGTTTGTAGAATGACTTCCTGTAATGGATAGGGTAAATGAAGGTATTAGTAACTGTACACCAGATTGATTTATTAGATTGTACTGTGGAGCCAGTTTGTAGAATGACTTCCTGTAATGGATAGGGTAAATGAAGGTATTAGTAACTGTACACCAGATTGATTTATTAGATTGTACTGTGGAGCCAGTTTGTAGAATGACTTCCTGTAATGGATAGGGTAAATGAAGGTATTAGTAACTGTACACCAGATTGATTTATTAGATTGTACTGTGGAGCCAGTTTGTAGAATGACTTCTCTGTAATGGATAGGGTAAATGAAGGTATTAGTAACTGTACACCAGATTGATTTATTAGATTGTACTGTGGAGCCAGTTTGTAGAATGACTTCCTGTAATGGATAGGGTAAATGAAGGTATTAGTAACTGTACACCAGATTGATTTATTAGATTGTACTGTGGAGCCAGTTTGTAGAATGACTTCTCTGTAATGGATAGGGTAAATGAAGGTATTAGTAACTGTACACCAGATTGATTTATTAGATTGTACTGTGGAGCCAGTTTGTAGAATGACTTCCTGTAATGGATAGGGTAAATGAAGGTATTAGTAACTGTACACCAGATTGATTTATTAGATTGTACTGTGGAGCCAGTTTGTAGAATGACTTCCTGTAATGGATAGGGTAAATGAAGGTATTAGTAACTGTACACCAGATTGATTTATTAGATTGTACTGTGGAGCCAGTTTGTAGAATGACTTCCTGTAATGGATAGGGTAAATGAAGGTATTAGTAACTGTACACCAGATTGATTTATTAGATTGTACTGTGGAGCCAGTTTGTAGAATGACTTCCTGTAATGGATAGGGTAAATGAAGGTATTAGTAACTGTACACCAGATTGATTTATTAGATTGTACTGTGGAGCCAGTTTGTAGAATGACTTCTCTGTAATGGATAGGGTAAATGAAGGTATTAGTAACTGTACACCAGATTGATTTATTAGATTGTACTGTGGAGCCAGTTTGTAGAATGACTTCCTGTAATGGATAGGGTAAATGAAGGTATTAGTAACTGTACACCAGATTGATTTATTAGATTGTACTGTGGAGCCAGTTTGTAGAATGACTTCCTGTAATGGATAGGGTAAATGAAGGTATTAGTAACTGTACACCAGATTGATTTATTAGATTGTACTGTGGAGCCAGTTTGTAGAATGACTTCTCTGTAATGGATAGGGTAAATGAAGGTATTAGTAACTGTACACCAGATTGATTTATTAGATTGTACTGTGGAGCCAGTTTGTAGAATGACTTCCTGTAATGGATAGGGTAAATGAAGGTATTAGTAACTGTACACCAGATTGATTTATTAGATTGTACTGTGGAGCCAGTTTGTAGAATGACTTCCTGTAATGGATAGGGTAAATGAAGGTATTAGTAACTGTACACCAGATTGATTTATTAGATTGTACTGTGGAGCCAGTTTGTAGAATGACTTCCTGTAATGGATAGGGTAAATGAAGGTATTAGTAACTGTACACCAGATTGATTTATTAGATTGTACTGTGGAGCCAGTTTGTAGAATGACTTCTCTGTAATGGATAGGGTAAATGAAGGTATTAGTAACTGTACACCAGATTGATTTATTAGATTGTACTGTGGAGCCAGTTTGTAGAATGACTTCCTGTAATGGATAGGGTAAATGAAGGTATTAGTAACTGTACACCAGATTGATTTATTAGATTGTACTGTGGAGCCAGTTTGTAGAATGACTTCCTGTAATGGATAGGGTAAATGAAGGTATTAGTAACTGTACACCAGATTGATTTATTAGATTGTACTGTGGAGCCAGTTTGTAGAATGACTTCCTGTAATGGATAGGGTAAATGAAGGTATTAGTAACTGTACACCAGATTGATTTATTAGATTGTACTGTGGAGCCAGTTTGTAGAATGACTTCCTGTAATGGATAGGGTAAATGAAGGTATTAGTAACTGTACACCAGATTGATTTATTAGATTGTACTGTGGAGCCAGTTTGTAGAATGACTTCCTGTAATGGATAGGGTAAATGAAGGTATTAGTAACTGTACACCAGATTGATTTATTAGATTGTACTGTGGAGCCAGTTTGTAGAATGACTTCTCTGTAATGGATAGGGTAAATGAAGGTATTAGTAACTGTACACCAGATTGATTTATTAGATTGTACTGTGGAGCCAGTTTGTAGAATGACTTCCTGTAATGGATAGGGTAAATGAAGGTATTAGTAACTGTACACCAGATTGATTTATTAGATTGTACTGTGGAGCCAGTTTGTAGAATGACTTCTCTGTAATGGATAGGGTAAATGAAGGTATTAGTAACTGTACACCAGATTGATTTATTAGATTGTACTGTGGAGCCAGTTTGTAGAATGACTTCCTGTAATGGATAGGGTAAATGAAGGTATTAGTAACTGTACACCAGATTGATTTATTAGATTGTACTGTGGAGCCAGTTTGTAGAATGACTTCCTGTAATGGATAGGGTAAATGAAGGTATTAGTAACTGTACACCAGATTGATTTATTAGATTGTACTGTGGAGCCAGTTTGTAGAATGACTTCCTGTAATGGATAGGGTAAATGAAGGTATTAGTAACTGTACACCAGATTGATTTATTAGATTGTACTGTGGAGCCAGTTTGTAGAATGACTTCCTGTAATGGATAGGGTAAATGAAGGTATTAGTAACTGTACACCAGATTGATTTATTAGATTGTACTGTGGAGCCAGTTTGTAGAATGACTTCCTGTAATGGATAGGGTAAATGAAGGTATTAGTAACTGTACACCAGATTGATTTATTAGATTGTACTGTGGAGCCAGTTTGTAGAATGACTTCCTGTAATGGATAGGGTAAATGAAGGTATTAGTAACTGTACACCAGATTGATTTATTAGATTGTACTGTGGAGCCAGTTTGTAGAATGACTTCCTGTAATGGATAGGGTAAATGAAGGTATTAGTAACTGTACACCAGATTGATTTATTAGATTGTACTGTGGAGCCAGTTTGTAGAATGACTTCTCTGTAATGGATAGGGTAAATGAAGGTATTAGTAACTGTACACCAGATTGATTTATTAGATTGTACTGTGGAGCCAGTTTGTAGAATGACTTCCTGTAATGGATAGGGTAAATGAAGGTATTAGTAACTGTACACCAGATTGATTTATTAGATTGTACTGTGGAGCCAGTTTGTAGAATGACTTTGTAATGGATAGGGTAAATGAAGGTATTAGTAACTGTACACCAGATTGATTTATTAGATTGTACTGTGGAGCCAGTTTGTAGAATGACTTCCTGTAATGGATAGGGTAAATGAAGGTATTAGTAACTGTACACCAGATTGATTTATTAGATTGTACTGTGGAGCCAGTTTGTAGAATGACTTCCTGTAATGGATAGGGTAAATGAAGGTATTAGTAACTGTACACCAGATTGATTTATTAGATTGTACTGTGGAGCCAGTTTGTAGAATGACTTCCTGTAATGGATAGGGTAAATGAAGGTATTAGTAACTGTACACCAGATTGATTTATTAGATTGTACTGTGGAGCCAGTTTGTAGAATGACTTCCTGTAATGGATAGGGTAAATGAAGGTATTAGTAACTGTACACCAGATTGATTTATTAGATTGTACTGTGGAGCCAGTTTGTAGAATGACTTCCTGTAATGGATAGGGTAAATGAAGGTATTAGTAACTGTACACCAGATTGATTTATTAGATTGTACTGTGGAGCCAGTTTGTAGAATGACTTCCTGTAATGGATAGGGTAAATGAAGGTATTAGTAACTGTACACCAGATTGATTTATTAGATTGTACTGTGGAGCCAGTTTGTAGAATGACTTCTCTGTAATGGATAGGGTAAATGAAGGTATTAGTAACTGTACACCAGATTGATTTATTAGATTGTACTGTGGAGCCAGTTTGTAGAATGACTTCCTGTAATGGATAGGGTAAATGAAGGTATTAGTAACTGTACACCAGATTGATTTATTAGATTGTACTGTGGAGCCAGTTTGTAGAATGACTTCTGTAATGGATAGGGTAAATGAAGGTATTAGTAACTGTACACCAGACTGATTTATTAGATTGTACTGTGGAGCCAGTTTGTAGAATAACTTCTCTGTAATGGAAAGGGTAAATGAATGTATTAGTAACTGTACACCAGATTGATTTATTAGATTGTACTGTGGAGCCAGTTTGTAGAATGACTTCCTGTAATGGATAGGGTAAATGAATGTATTAGTAACTGTACACCAGATTGATTTATTAGAATGTACTGTGGAGGTAGTTTGTAGAATGACTTCCTGTAATGGATAGTTTAAATGAAGGTATTAGTAACTGTACACCAAAAAAT